>NC_141139.1:85319126-85449126 GCF_053477565.2 Lygodium microphyllum | reverse complement strand
GGCTAAGCTTCAAGCGATGATGAGAAGTCCCACATGACCTCACACGCAATACGTGCATTTCGAAGAAAATCAACTCCCAACCGAGTTCTAATTGAGGTAGATTTGGCCACGATGCGATACATTATAGATTGCTAAGATGATTTCCATACCCACAACTGTACAATTAGCATTATTACCTAGGAAATAGGCCACTGCACTTCGGGAGGGGAGCTCCATTAGCTCCCCCAACACCTAATGACTCAAAGTCAACCATCCCTAGGATGGACATCAATCCTACAACAAGGACACCCTGTCCACCTGGACCCTTTGTGACCTATCCACTAAGTGACACTCTGATACATTACGTAGAGAAGCCGAACAAGTATGAAGCATACGTGAACCCTTACATCTCGTAAAATGAAGAGGGTAACCCCATCTTGATGGATTTTAGATAGTGCGATGTAATGGCATTAGGTAGAGGAAGAGGTAGAAGTCTAAGAGGACAGAACTAAGAACCCATCGCATGATGCTGGACTTGTGGTCACCTAAGGCTTATCTCATCTTACTACTCCAAAAGGGAGCAAGCTAATTGAGACTTTTCTTGGTTCTTAGACAAACTAAAAGGAGTAAATCCAAGGGTCGTGACTCATAACATCCCTATGACTCCTAATACAACGCTAGTTAAGTAGTGACCAAACCAATGAATTTGAAGCATGCACATGCCATTAAGGAGAAGATAGATAAGCTGTTGAAGGTTGGATTCATCTATGAAATTGAGCACATGGACTAGGTTTCACCTATAGTGATTGTCTTGAAGAAGAACAAGAAGATTCAAGTGTGTGTGGATTATAAAAATGTCAATGTTGTGACTAAGAGGGACAACTATCCACTACCCTACACAAAGCACATGCTCAAAAGAGTAGTGGGGAAGGAAGCTACCGACTTCTTGTATGGCTTCTCAGGATACAACCAGGTGCAAGAACACCCTAACAGACATAAGACAACATTTGTGATCAAATGGGGCATATTTGTCTACATAGTCATGCCATTTAGGCTGACAAATACACCAATTACCTTTTAGCGCCTCATGTGCACCAACTTCAAAGACATGCTTAAGCGAGAAATTGGAGGTATTTGTTGATGATCTATGTGTCCACTCCAGGGAACACCTAGATAAAATTTGTGCAAACTTTGAGTAGTGTAGGCTGTATAATCTCTCCTTGAACCCCCTCAAGTGCCAATTCTAGATAAAACATGGATGTACCCTAGGGAACATGGTGTCTAAGAGCTGTATTACAACCCACTTATCCAAGGTCAAGGTCATTGTCAATTTATCACCACCACAAACTATAAGAGAGTTTAGTGCTTCCTGGGACACACAAGGTACTATCAGCGATTTGTTCTAAATTATGCATTGATTGCTAGACCCCTTTACAAATTTCTAATTGTATTTGAGTGGATTGAGGAATGCGAATACACTTATGAGGAACTAAAGAAGGCTCTTACGATGGCACCAATCCTATGAGCCCCACATTGGAACATAACATTCCACGTGCACATTGATGCATCAAAGTTTGCCGAGGGAGCTATTTTGTGCCAAGTTGGTGAACATAATCTTGATTATCCTATGAGCTTTGCTAGGAGACAACTCATGGATATGGAGATAAATTACTCCACAATGGAGAGGGAAGGCCTAGCTATGGTGTTTGCTGAAGAAGTTATGTCATTATCTTTTAGCTATGCCCTTCACCTTGCTTTATTTGGTAAACAAACCTTGCACTATAGGACGCATAGCTAGATGGTTACTCTGCTTCTAGAGTTTGGGTTGTACACAAGGGTAAGAAACACTACATGACAGACCATATGTCCTGCATACCCACAGGAGAAGGATGACCAGGGCATCATGGATGACTTACTAGATTGCACCTTTTTGGCATGTCGAGTGAGAGAGACCCATGCGATCTAACACCCTAGTGAGCAGATGACACAGTCCAAATCCTAGAGCATGGATTGCCTAAGAGACCTATAGAGAAGGCTAGGCTAAAACACTTTATCCTCAAGGTTCAGCCCTATCAGTTAATAGTCGGCTAGCTCTATAGACTAGGACACGATGGGTTATTACGAAGATGTATGTGTGAGCATGAGATACATGATGTACTTGCTGAAGTGCATGGTGGAATTATTGTGGGACACTTCAGCAGCGGAGACACTACAGCCACGCAAGGTGCTACAATCTCAACTGTGGTGGCCCACCCTATTCCATGATGTAGCTAAGTTCGTGAAGCATTGCGAGATTTGCCAAAGAACCAAAGTCCCCATCCATAAGGACAAAATGGAGTTGACCCCGATAGTAGCACAACAATCCTTTGGAAAGTAGAGAATCAACTTCATTGGGCCAATCGGTCCTGCAAGCAACATAGTACTCACAAGAAAAGTATATAATAGTGGTGAGGTTTATCTCACAAAATGGGTTGAAGCTCGGGCCACTAGGAAGAATGATACTAGGACCATGACTAAGTTCCTTTGGGAGCAGGTGATCTCGTGATTCAGTTGCCTCATCATCAAACTAGTTAGTGATCAAGTCACATACTTCATTAATGAAGTGATTGCACATTTACTATCCACCTTCTTGATCATCCATAGGAAATCCTCACCATATTACCCTCAAGCTAACGGCCAGGAAAAATCTACAAATAAGATCCTAGTAAATGTCCTGACTAAGATAGTTTCCACCTCGTGCACTGACTAGGACAATAAACTCATGGTAGCACTATGGGCCTATAGAACAACTTATAAGATGGCCATAGGGCAAACACCATTCAAACTGACCTATGGCACTAAAGCAATCATTCCAGTGGAGTTCTTTGTCCCAAGCTTGAGAGCGGCAGTCCAAGAGAGATGGGATGGAAAAGAAGCATGGGCAAAATGCCTCATAGAGTTAGAACACCTACCTGAGACCCAACTCCTAGCGACCCATACACTGATTTGTGAGAAGGCAAGGCGCAAAAGCTAGTTTGACAAACATATCAAGAAACGTGACTTCAAGTAGGGTGACCTAGTGCTCCTATACTCTGTGAAGGGCCATAAGAAAAAGATGAAGTTGAGAGGATTGGGACCTTTCAAGGTCCACAACATTAGCCAAATTGACAAAGTAGAGAGCAAGACTCTAGAGGGAGAGAGCATAGGATTCTTTAAAATGGAAGTTGCCTCAAGAAGTACTACCCTCCAATGCACCTACTCCACGAGCCTCCAATGTTGGACCCACATGTGAATGTAAGAGTATCCACTATCACTGAGATAGAGAAGGACGAGGATGAGGAAGTAGTAGCACCTGCCTACTTGTGCATATTAGTCACTGCCCACAAGAAACATGCCTTTGATGCACTCATTGACGAGGGAGCTGACTTTATACACGATCATTGGACCCTCATTGGTCAGCCCCAAAATTGCAACCTATTAATACTAAACTTAGCCCATTTGGGAGGTAGTCTTATTCACTACTAGGAAAGTGCAAGGTAGCAGTCTCTATCGAAACTGAAAGCCTACCAATGATCTTTTACATATTGCCTAACACCAAGGCCATTGGTAAGGAATCACAGGTAAGACGTTGGTGAGTGAAAATGAGTGACTGGGAACATGATGCTACGTGAAGTCAAGTGGGGTAACACATGCAAATATCATTTTTTTGTCTTTCTAACACTTACCTGTAGCGGGAGTCGGGTTGATAAATGGAAATCCCAAGTGGTACCATGCATGTTCGATAGGTGGTTGTGATATTTCAGTTTTGAGACACATGCCTCATGCAAGAAGAGAAGAAAATGTATTCTTGCTTTCGATTTTGAGTCCTCGAGTGGAATTTTACATGGCAAAGGGCATGTTTGCCATCTAACAACTAAGGGGAAGCAAGGGGAAACTGGAAAATTTAAGGGAAAAAGTAAAAACGTGAGTAGTTTTTTTTAAGAGAAGAGAAGTGTTCGACACAAGACAATAAACGTGAGAGAGAGAGAGAGAGAGAGAGAGAGAGAGAGAGACACAAAGAGAGAGAGAGAGAGAGAGAGAGAGAGAGAGAGAGAGAGAGAGAGAGAGAGAAGAATAATCTTGCAGGTTGAAGAAGGGAGAAATCTAAAGTTCAGAAGAAGAAGAACAAACTGTCAAAAGAAAGGGACCGTGAAGTTATTGGAGTTGAGGAGCAGGATGGCAGGGCTGCTGAAGTCAATGGGCTGATGCAAGTTCTCAGTTTTCAGATGATGGTAATAAGAGTCTCCTTTTTGTCTTGTTTTCTTCTACTACTTTGTGGGGTAGAGAATTTGCAAATCAGTTCTTATGTATGGATATGAGTGAAAGACAACAGAGGGCTATTCTTCACGAGAGTGATGTATGATAGTTGTTATGTGAGGCTTCCCGTCAGCAGAGAAGAATGGAAGTAAAGGATCTCTACATCTTAAAACTGGGTATATGGCTAGGAATATGTGTTATGGGTAGATGTTGAATACATGGGTTCGAGTTAGTGGAAATCTGAATACACGGGTTCGAGTTAGTGGAATATGTGTTACGGGAAGATGTTGAATACATGGGTTCGAGTTAGTGGAAATCTGGAAGGATTTGCAGCCAAGAAAATGATTAATCAGAATTCATAAAGTTTGAAGCTCCCGCAACTCTTCATCAATGCAAGATATGCTGAAGAGATAAGAATAGCAGCTACCACAAAGCATCCAATTAATTTGCCCGATGAGCCATCTCTTCATGTTTACTTCGCATCCATATGATACGAGGGCAAAAAACATATTTTTGGCAACATTAAGAAAATTGGTGCTAAAGGAAAGTCCAAAAAAAAAGAGGATCAACCTATTCAGTCCCATCTTGATGCAGCCGCTTGTCGGTTGCTCTATCGGTTGGCTTTCTATTTTAATGCCTTTTGTTTGACATTGCAGTGTGTAGTTTGTGGGGACCCATATAAATTATCTTTGAATATTCCACGTATTTTTGCACTTGAGAGACCTCAAGCTACTTGATGATTTGCCTAAGGCTTGTAAAACATGGGTGGATATCACTAACAAAGAGTCCACTATGTATGGGGAGAATATGATTGGTCTCTCACCATTTGAGATTGAGACATGCCCTTGGTGGATTGACATGCCCTTGCCCCATGTATGCCAAGTGAGAAAGCTAAGTTTGAAGAATGGAAAAAATCAAAGGGAAAGGGTGCAAGTGGTGGCTGTCTAAGTCAAGGTAAAGTGGCTTCCACAACTGTCTCCTCTCTTTCCTTAAGCTTCACTTTTCTAACAAAGAAGTGGTTTTGAAGGTGATCAAATAAGGGGCAAGGAAGCAAAAAGGGGTGAGCATGCTCAAAGAGGCAGCAAGCAAGCTCAAATTAGTGAGACACAAAGTACACGTGACTTTTACTTATTTCACTTTGCATATTCATGTCTCTATGTTGGATACTTTATATACCTTCCTTGTAAAATAAAGATTTATGTTTCTTTGTTTGTTTTGTTTAAGATCGTGAAATTTTTGTTGATGACAATTCACCATCACTTGATGTTGGTATGCATGGTAGCTTTCATAATGGTATGCTTCTTTTTATGGATATATGCAAGTCGATTGTTTTGTATGTTATGCTTGTTATTCATTCATTATACTTGCCATGATTGTTTTGTATGTTATGATTGTTTTGTATGTTATGCTTGTTTTGTATTTAGGTCCATCCTCACGTCCTAGACCACCATCCCAAAAAGAATATGTGCCACTCTTGTCCATACAAGGGGGGGCTTCTTTGGATTGCTCTATCTTTTCGTTTGGATGTGGAGATTATATTTCTCTGGGTAAGGATTGTGCATCCTCTATTAGAAATGAGGATTATGCAAAGATCCATACTTTTTTTTTTGAAATCAATAAATTGGGGGTGGAGTATAAGAAAAAGAAAAAGACGGTGGCATGGGCTGCTGACTTTGTGCTCTTGGATCTTCCCATGGACTTTATGCATGGACGAGACGGTGTTCCATTGTGGAACAAGGTGTCAGAGGATCATATTCGACATGGACTTGGAGTGGCAGCAGCTTGTTTGGTAGACTCAGGATGGGTTGTTTGTCTTGCCTCCATTTCAGGTGATTCTTTGAGTCAGAAATATGTAAAGAGGATAGTTAGGTACTTGTGAATAAGATTGTTAGGTAATTGTCAATGTTTAAAATGTATTTCTTTCTGTCAGGGGACTCTCCCTCGTGGGTGGAGAAATATGCCTCACGGTGTGAAGTGGAGATTGTGCGTAGATTCATAGTTGAGGACTTAGACTTTATGAATGAGGTTACGATTGAGGGTATTGCCGTAGAGGTATTTGACATGGTTATTGTACAGTTAGTTTTCTTGAAACACAAGAAGTGCAAAAAAGTCCTAAATCAAGGAGAGAGGCGCACAAGAAAAGCGCAAGTCAATACTTTTGTAAAAGAGCGTTGGCGGGCTCTCACCCATGCAAATTGTAAGTGGTTAGAGGTATGGGTTGAGACCATGCCAGTAGGAAAGAGGAGAAGGGTTGGAGGAATGGGCCAAGCTGCCCAGACCAAAAAGGAGATGACCGCCCAAAAGGGATTTAGGGTTTTGTATATAAAATTGAAAAGTGAATGAGGAGCTCATTCTTGTGTGTGGCCAAAAGTAGCTCTCTTCATCATCATCATCATCATCATCATCATCTTCTTCTTCTTCTTCTTCTTGGCTTGCTTGAGCTTGTGCTTGAGAGAGGGAGTACGAGAGTGTGAGGGAGTGAGTGTGTGAGGGTGAGTGACCATGGTGGAGAAGCTCTCTATCTTCTCCTCTCTTCTTCTCTTCTCTTCTATTATCTTGTCTTGCTCACGGCAATGGAGCTTGGAGTATGGAGCTTGAGGATTGAGCTCGCTTGAAGCTTGCACTTGGATCATGGAGTTACCGGAGTGCTCGGGAGAGGAGGCAACTCGATCGGGCATGGAGGTAAGCCCACTATACTCGTAGAGAGAGAGAGCATGTCAACTATGTGAGAGGTAGCCATTAGTGCTCGGCTTGAAACGCTTGAACAATAAGCGGTCTGTGGGTCTTGGTGGTTGAGCGTGAGCTCTCAACATTTTGGTTCAATTGTTAGGACTAACGGATTCAAACCTTGAGTGCTTGCACGCTCCAAATCGAGCATTGAAATAGGGTTTTCCCCAAACCGGTGCTTGAGCTAGATAGACAGGATGTGAGGGTGTTTGAAGAGGTATTCGATTTCCTTAGCAAGTAAGTTTTTGGTTTTTTGGATTTGGAAAAGTAGGTTTGTGTAGTGTAGGTGTTTGCTTTGTGATTTGGATGCATTAGGGTAGAAAAAAACAAGAAAAAAAAGGAAAACAAGCATTAGGGTTTTTGTTGTCATAACAGGGCAAGAGAGTTTGATTTGTCCCCGATTTGTATTTTGGAGTATTTTGCACATTGCAGGTATATACAACTCTTCTTCTCTATCCATAGCTTTCATATGGAGGTGCGTGCTATATGTCGTGACCTAAATCATACAATTTGATTGATTCTTCATCGAATCTACCAAAACTGTGCCGCATTCGGCCCATTTGAGTAATGGCAATTCTAGGCCAAACCCCAAAATTGGCCCTCGATTCTCTTGTGTTCGGCCATTCGGTCCACCACCATTCAGACGCTTATGACTCGGTCCAGTTGAATCAACCATTCGGCCCATGTTACTCGGACAAGCTGACACCATTCAAACCAACTTTGCATTCAGCCCACTTGACTCGGCCCTCGGCCCAGTCGATTCAGCCCACTACTGTTCAGCCATTCGACCCTCGGACAACCACATTCACGCTGGCCAAATTTGACATTCGGACCAGTTGCATTTGGCCCTCATCCATTCGGACAAGGCCGAATTGGACATTCGGCCCCTGTAATTGGGACCTGCTAGGCCGAATTTGAAATTTTTCAAATTTTTAACCTGTAGACCCCTAAAACTAACCCAGAGACTATATAGAGCCGAAAGTACATCATAGATTTATCACACTGTGCTGAAATCTAGAGCAAGTAGTTCAAAACTTGGCTATGAACGGTCCTTCAAATCGTGCATGGTATTTAGTATAAGGGCCCTGCGGACCGGGGAGGACTACCTCCCCTCCCTAAGAACCCCCATAGAGGGCCCCCCCCCCCCCCCCACTGCACCTCCCCCAAGTAGGGTAGAGAGAAAACATGCACTGTGATAGGTCTTCCAAATTAGATCTTAGTGTAGTAATGACTGTACATAAGCATAGATTCTCACTTGCAAAATAGCAACCAAAAGCCCATACCTGAACAAAGACAAAAAGGGGCCCTAGAACCTCAATGGGCCAATCTAGGCAACAAGGACAAAAAGGCCACACCACAAAAACATGTATACGTTGCATTTGGATTACATCTAGTCAAAGTGGAATGCAATAACATCAAGCTACAACTGCGAGGATGAGTAGACATGACAATCCTGACGATAGATGCACCTTGAACGACATTGCACAGACGACCCAAGACATCAGTAGAGAATCCACATATGGTTGTGCAGTTGGGGACTCAAAGGCTTGAACTTATAAGGCAAGACGCAGAAGATGAAGACATAGTACCGCTTGCTTATCTTAGGTCAAACTCACCGCAAAAAGAGAGCACTATGTCGATGCTCTCATTGATGAAGGAGCTGATTTTAATATCTTGACCTATGAAGCATGGACCCTACTAGGCCAACCAGAGCTCACACCAAATAATGCAACTCTTACTCCTTAAGGGGGACACCCACAAGCACTTATAGGGAAGTACAAAATCCTTGTAACTATTGAAACGGAAAGCTTGCCTATAGGCGAGTTTAAATTTAAACCGAGTAGAGACAGAAACTGAGCATGCAAAGACTGAGCAAAGCAGTAAAAAAGAGCAACACGAAGAGAAGTGATAGAATTCAACCACTATAGAACCAAAATCACACCTCTTATCTACTCTAATTGTTTATTGAAAACTCTCAAGCCTTACTTACAACACCACAACTTGAAGTGAGAAAAAAACACTCCATGCATGCTCAAATTTGATAATTAAACCATATGATAGAGATTAAAAGACCCGAGGTTATCAAATTTTTCAAACAACCCATACAATACTCATAGTCTTAGCGCAATAGTCATTGTCTTAACACAACACTGAAAGCTCAATACACTTCACACCCTCTCTTCTACACACTCATCATCTACAAAACAACATCCCACTCTTCTCCCTTTGTTGGTTTTTGTCTTGATTGTATCATAGGAGGCATCCTTGCTCATCTCCCTTGCAACTTCCTCCGCATAACATGGTAGTACACTACAATAAGAATTTTATAAACCGCATTTCATTGACATTTCAAAGCACATGGCAAAAACTCTCACACAAAAGCATATCATCCTAGAGTGCATATAATGTCCTAAATAAGTCAATAGTAGTAACCTTGACAAACCATGACAAAACACAAGTCAATAGTAGTAACCATACTAATAGAAAGGGCAGCCATATGCATCATCCACTGGCTCACTCTCTGAAATCTCCTCGTCTAAGCTGGACTGATATCTAGTACTTGTAGAAGATCCCTCTGCCAAAGGTTGTAGAATGCGACCAACAATGTCAGGGTCACTATCAAAAGAATAACAGGGGCGGCCAGATGCGATGCATGCATGCATCAAAGGGGCTGTACCACTACCCATCTCCAAAGCCAATCCTCCATGAGGACAAAGAGCCTCTAAAAAGCATCGCATAAATCTGACACTCCGCTGCACACTTGATCTCAAATGTGCCTCCTCGCCAGCCTCCAATACCCTCGCAGTATCTGGCAAATAGTGACGAATGACATGCCTCAAGAACTACACACAATGATCATGCCGTAATGTGGCACCCTCCTGAAGACGTAAAGAGGCCATGTAGCCTCGACGTCGTAGCATGTAAAGGTAGAAGGCATCCATCTATCGCACAATAATGACAAAAAATAGAGACATGTCACAAACTAATCAAGAACATTTTCTTGGCATGTCTTCATCTTCTGTTCCACTTTTGCCTTGGCCTTGTCTTCTACTTTAGATTTTTCAAATTTTCCACCTTGTTCATCTGAGGGTTAACAATGTAGCTAAAGCCTTTGAGGAATTTTGTGAGGAGATGGATATTAAGCATCAGTTGACCACCTTGCACACCCCACCCTAGAATGGTATAGTTGAGCGCATGAATAGAATGATTCAGGAGTGAGTCCATAGTATGCTTAGCCATGTAGGCTTAGCAAAGTACTTTTAGATTGAGACAGATACTACTGCCATACATTTGATCAATCAATCTCCATGTACAACTCTTGACTATCAAGTTGCAAAGAAGGTATGGTCTAGCAAATCTTTATCATATGTTTATTTGCATACTTTTAGTTGTGAAGCTTTCTACCATATTCATAAGGACAAACACAATAAGCTAGATCTTAAGTATGTTAAATGCATCTTTCTTGGTTATGGGGATGTAGATAAGATGGGCTATCGCCTATGGGATCTGTAGGCTCGAAAGATCATTTGCAACCATAATATTGTTTTTCATGAGAAGAAAATGCATAAGCAACGTGAGCAAGTCATTGAGGTGCACAAGGTGATATTTCAAGAGGAGCCTCTTATATCATAGGCATGATATAATAAGACCATGATATTAATTAAACAAGAGGTACATACCCCATAGTCTACTTTGTAGCAATTTACTAGAGATAGACGTCAGTCTGATCGGTTTGCATGTTATGGTGATAGATGCTAGTGAGCCTCTTACCTATGATAAAATCATGTGCAGAGGCGATAGTCATTCTTGGGAGAGGGCCATGTAGTCAAAGTATGACTCACTGTCGAAAAATCTTATGTGGGATTTGATTCATTTACTTAGTGAAAAGCGTGCTTTGCCATACAAGTGTCCATACAAGTTAAAAGTATCCCTAGACATCCCAAGCCTACCTATAAGGCCAAATTGGTTGCTAAGGGTTTTAAATATGAGCATGGTGTTGACTTTGATAAAGTCTTATCTTCTATCATCAAGATGTCTAACCTACGCTTGGTATTGGCTTTAGTTGCGTAGCTAGATTTAGACTGCTATCAAATGGATATTAAGACAACTTTCTTGCATGGGGACTTGCATGATGAGATTTATATGCAGTAGCCTAAGGGCTTTGAGAAAAATGACAGGAAACATCTAGTGTGTAAGTTGAGAAAGAGCATATGGCCTTAAGCGGATGCTTTCATGCACTCACAGGGATATAGCCATAGTGATATGTATCCGTGTTTATATAAAAAGAAGGCTCACAATGGCAGCCTTATGATTTTGGTACTCTATATGGATGATATGTTGATTGCTTGGAGCACTTAGGATGAGCTAGATGGCTTGAAAAGTCAGCTTAAGAAGAGCTTTGAGATGAAGAATATGAAATAAGCTTTGCATATTCTTGGGATGTCCATTACGTGCAATTGCTCTAAGGGGATCCTTCACTTGTCTCAAAAGGAGTATATCCAAAAGGTCTTTGAGCACTTTCATATGTATGATGTTAAGCCTATTGGCTATCCTTTATCTTCTCATGGTGAAGGTTGGTCATGTCGATTGTCTGTAGTCTAATGAGCAGAAGGACGAGATGGCCAATATTCCTTATGCATCCACACTTGGCACTTTAATGTATGCTATGATAGCCACTTATCTTGACATGGCATTTGCAGTGGGAGTTGTGGCATGCTATATGACTACACATGGAAACTGGCATTGGAATGCCATAAAGGATGTTATGAGGTACCTTAAGTGCACTGTAGATATGTGCATCTGTTATGGTGGCCAAGATACACGAGTCATGGGATACACTAACTCTAATTATGCAAGACATGTGAACAATAAGATATCCACCTCTAGCTATGTCTTCACCTTTATTGGAGGTGCTATTTTTTGGATGTCTAGGGTGCAGAAATGCACTACCTATCCAATACAAAGGCAAAGTATGTTGCAATCATTGATGCTTGCAAAGGAGGCTCTCTAGTTAGACCGCCTGGTTGTAGACCTTGGTATTACCAATGTAGTCTCTACATTACATTTGGATTCTATGAGTGCTATTTAGTTCGCCAAGAATTCAATCTTCCATGCGAAGACAAAGCATATTGAGGTGTGTTATCATTTTACCTGAGAGGTCATCGAGGACAAGTCCATTAATCTTATCAAGATCTCAACTCACCAAAATTTTACAAATTTGCTCCCTAAAAGTATCTCAACAGAGCATTTTGCATTTCCTTAGGAAGCTAATGAGCATTGGATGAGATGATGTCTTTTCTCATCCTGTTGTACCTTATGTATATTTTTTTTCTTGTTCTCTTCTCACTAGGGGAACATTCGCCTTTAAGTAGGAGGTGTTGGAGGAAAAGGTACATGTGCTTGACCACCCATATATTCATTATTACACTTACAATATCTGCACACATGTACACTACAAGTGGCGGGCATCCATCATTATCACTTCATTCTTTATTCTTTCAATGACATTTGAATAAGAGAAGGCCAGTCATACCTTGTGACTATTGGAGTTCCCACGTCATGTGTCTCCTTCTCTTGCTCTCTTGCTCCTTCCACATCATGTGTCTCTTGCTCTTGCTCTCTTGCTCTTTCCACCATAGCTCTTACTCACGTGCTCCCACTCAGAGCTTCTCCCTTCACTTCATTCATCTTTTATATTGTAAACTAAGCTAATGCATTTGTTTTAGAATATTGCATGATAACATGATGAAATCTTGGGAGCTTTATAGAGAAAAAGATTGCTCTTATGTACTTTCTCCATTGACTTCTAGTTTGGACCTAAGAGTTTATTCGAAGAGGTGGACTTCAATTTCTTATCCAACCACATGTTGTAGTTGTGTGCAAAGCTATTCCTTAAAAGACATATCAAAACATTTGGGCAATACCAACATCAAGCATCACCCTCATCTGCTAGTTATCTGTAAGTATCAAGTGGGAGTATCTTTTGTGGAAGTTCCCATAGCCTCCAAATGAATATTCCTATCTTGAAGAGGGCCTCTATAATGATAGATACAATACCTAGCTTTATTATAATAATATCATGGCATACTAACTACTTACCCTTAACCATGCATGCTATCATCATAACTAATTTGTCTCTTTGTAGGCTACCATCTATCATGGACATCTAACTTCAATCCAACTTGTCCTGCACATGCCTCTCTCCTAGTGTTGTAGAGGTTAGGCCCCATATATTTGCATCATAAAGAGGTGGCAACGTATCAAAAAGCCAAAATTTGAAGTGTGGCTCTAGGGATTGTACATGTGCATAATCTCTTATGTTGCAAAACAATGTGCAAGCTTGGCCCCTCTTATTTCTCGCATGGAGAACTTTGGCCCAATAGACTTCTAACAAAGTAATTGATGCTTTGATCTAGTTACCCATGTTAAATACTGTGACCTTGATCTTTCCAAGGCTCACTGAGAGATCTCTACCTATACAAAAGGTTTGTAGGGCCTTTGGATGCTGTTACAAGCCCCTAGAGAAGTTCAAGATAAGCTCGATATCATATGCAAAAAGGAAAATGGGAATTATTACTCCGACACGGCTTGTATCATGGCCTCTCACTCTATCTATATAATATGCTATCTCATCAGTATAGAGGCCAAAGAAAGTAGGTGTCAATAGACATCCCTGCTCCCCTCCAATGGTGCTAATCACACCATTTGAAATCCCTCAAGTTTCCCAACTCTATGTATCACTATCTCTTACAAAGCATACATCCTTCATTGTAGCTTTTCCAACTCTTTGATATCTTGTAGTCTACTCACAAGTCTGGTTGATGGTAGTGTCAAGGGCTATCATATAAGTCTATAAAATAAAAGCTTGCTTCAATGTGCACAACCTTTATCTAGATAGCTTTGAATGTGAGTATATAAACTAGTGTGGTGTATCCTCTCCTTAAGTTAGCCTACCCTATAGCCCTATGTTAGCATGTCTTTATACAACTACTCACCTCATTCTCAATTATAGAACCATATATCTTAGCTAGATAGTGGCCGAGCATTATTGTCATAGTTTGTGAGACCATGGTATCTTCACTTCTAGAAAGTGACATTTTGGGTGATTTGCCTAGTCACCCTAGAAATAGCCATGTAGGATGCTATTGAACATGTGTGCCACAAGCGGACAAGTATATCATGGGTATGTGAAAAGTTAAAAGTTCTCGACTATTAATCCATCATGGTCTTAGGGTCTCCTTATCTATAATCCATCAATTGCATTCATAACCATTATCAAAGTAAAGAGTAAACTATAATTTGTCATATGTATTGTTGGGTGTGGTACATGTGTTCGCCTCGATATATTATAGAAAGTGTAAGCAATCATACCATGCCTCAGGTTTGATGATCAAGGTGGATAGTCCCCTTTCTTGAGGTGGATAGTCCCCTTTCTTGAAACATTCTCCAAGCCTTTATGTTGTCGTGGCTTAAGAATAGCTTGTAAACCTTTGCCTCAAGCCTACAAAAGTAGTTATGCTTCTTTCTCTGTGTCAACTGTCGAAGGAGCTTTGTTTTTTGCTTGTGCATACAAGAACCAAGTGGAATATATAGTGACGACGATTGGTTTCATGCATCTAGCATTTATAACCATGCTAGTTGTTTCAAGGGACACTACTATCTGAAGGTCTTTCTTGGGAAGCTCTACTATGTGGAAACGCACATGTTGATGTATATAGTGACGACAACTGGTTTCATGCATCTAGCATTTATAATCATGCTAGTTGTTTCAAGGGACAATACTATATGAAGGTCTTTCTTGGGAAGCTCTACTATGTGGAAACGCACATGTTGTTGAGGTATATAGCATAAGTGCTAGGACCTTGTAAGTTCCTAGAGAGTTTTGTAGCATTCCAAAGTTTCTCATAGACTACATTCTTATAAACACCCACTATGTCTATTGTAAGATGGTCCGTTGGATATCTAGTGAGCGAGAGTGATGTGGGAATTTCTTTTCTTCGATGGTTTACTGCCCATAGACAAAGTGAAGCATGCATGGTCTATTGCCACACATCTTGGTCTACGTGAGATAGTAAAACTTTGTATGTATGATAACAAGGTTGGTGAGATTGCATCAAAAAATGAACTCTACTGGCACCCTTATTATTGCATGCAAGGCTCTAGCATCTCTTATCCTTTTCTTCAAGATAGAAAGGCTCTATCATCAAGCATTGGAAGGCATGATTCTTCCATTAATGCAGACTACGTTCATTTCACATACTGCAGCACGACTGAGCTTGCTTTTGTGGGGGCTGAGGGCTTGTTGGGCTACATTACCTGCATATATTGCAACAAGACAGCTTGTGTTTGCAGGGGGTTGAGGGCGTTCTAAAGTTGTAGGTGCTGATATAGGGCCATGATCCAAGTCACCAAGAAGAGAGGTGAATGGCTGAGAATGTGACCAGGTATATAGGCTCACGATAGGGATTATGGTCCACAAAGAAGGCAATATTGATTTTTAGCATGGTGTACATTTTTATTCGTTTTTGAGATAAACATGCCATCACTCTCTCCCACGTTAGTGCGTTTCATACCTACATTATGCTATCTCCTTATACACTGCTTTGTTTGACTTGGACACTCCCCCACACCTCTTCACTTCTAGGGCGTGATCCATTCCCTACAAAATTTCTTCCTTCATGTTATGTGCTTTTTGGGGCTTTGGTCAGTGTGCAAATATTTATCATTCACTCTTCATGCAAAGATGTACCCTCTTACCATTGGAGTGTGTACAATTTGTAGCTTCGTTGCCCGCATCTTAATGCTTCGACAAATTGCAATCACAATTGCGAATAATGGCTTACAATCACAATTTTCAGTTCCCAATCAATTTTTAGTTATGATTGCACTTCAAGTTTATTTATCGGGGTTAACAACTATATTCATGATTCCAGGCTTCAATCAGTTTCCACTAATGCATTCACTGTCCAGTACTGTCACATTTATGACTATAACATTAGTATGTACAAGCTAATTCAATGTACCATCACAATTGCTTTGCTGTAGAGAGGGTACTCAAGACTGCAGTTGAATCTGCATTACTGCTTGCATTTACTACTACATTGATTGTAAAGAGAGGCATTCAGCATTACATCAGTCTGTGTTTTAAATGCATTAATGTTCACATCACAATCACCTTATTGTGAGCTTCATGGCTACGTTACTTTTTGCATCACAAGTGTTACAATTTGCGCGAAAACTGCATTACTGTGCGCATCATGAGACTGCACTATTGTATTACTGCATTGCGCCCAGTGAGAGTTGTGCTGGCATCAATCCACATTCAAAAACAATCATGTGAGCATGAAGGACAGCCTCCCAGTCTCACATGCACAATAGTAGGTCCAACACATCACATGCAGGTCCACAACAGCATTAGGGACTCTCCCCATCTAACATGCAAGTCCATCACATAGGACATCAGAGAATTCATTTGAGTATTCACGTCAAAGCATTCATACCAGCATCACGCGCGTGCACGTGTGTGTGTGTGTGCATGTGAGCGAGCTAAGTTGAAGAGATTGAGTGTGATAATAGACATGATTCTTAAGGCACTTAATTTTTTTAAGTAGATTTCAAGACATGCCACCAAGAGATCTAAATACATGTGTTGTCATTAGGAATCCCCACCTCAATAAAAGCTTTCACAATATCCACCCAGGGCTGCTTCTCTAAACAAATAACAGCTAATCGAATAGCCACCATGTGCTTCTTGACATCCAAAAGGACAATACCACCCATATGTATTCGAGTGGTGATATTGTCCCACTCATAGGTGCCCTCCAAAGTCCAGACAAAATTCCAATTCCTTACGAGCTTAAGTATTGTTTTAGATTGCTACATTGACCAAAATTCAAATAAACCATTTTTCAAAAAAGAAAACTGACTAATGGCACATTTAAGGCCTAAAGACCGTAGGAGATTCTACTATTCCTCACTGGTTGAGACTATTCTTTTTGTTGTCTAGCAACAATACGTCACAATAGAATTGACACTGGTGGCAGAATCTCTTTATTTGGCAGCGGATTCTCAGTGCGAGTCAAAGATATGCTCCTTCTAAAGGTGGGCTCAATACAAGGGCTCAACAGACAACTGGCTGGGTGAGAAGTAGAGTACAGACCAAGTGAAGGCGAGAGTAAGAAATTTTTAAATTGTGTGCAGAGTCTAGTTTGGAGGAGCTATTGCAGTAAACATTTCTGCAAAACCAATAAATCATGGGATGGTGTGGTGTAGGTTGAAGAAAATTAGGAAGCATATTGCTGTTCCTTATTTTGAGGATTCTAATCCTTGCCAAGATTAAGTTTAATTTATCCTGATGATATGCTGCAACGTTCAACAAATGCAATATACCATAAGATGGAGGAAGAGATGTGGGTTCCTGGAAAAGCTAATGAGGAGTGGTCATGTAGAGATGGCTGTACCAAATGATAAGATACATTGCTACAATTATGAAAGTCAAAGATCCTGTACCAAGGCATGGTCTCTGTCTAGAGAGTTCTTGTTGGAGGCCTCCCTACTAATGATATGGTGAGACGACACAAGATTGCTAGTGGCTGTGTATTTAAGATTACATGTGTGGAAACTGCATCCTTTTGTTTCCTACTTAGTTGCTAGACAGATTTGGGATTTTATTTCCAAGGTTTTTACTTCATTGACATCCAAAAGAGTTACTACAAATGTCCATGGGTCTTGGGAAGATTATCCTGGATTGACACATTGTAACTGCAACGTTCTCATTTGTTGCATCTCTTGCATTGATTGGACTCCACACATCTAGATACTAGAAATGCTTTTATCTTCAATTCTTCCGCTAGAGTTCATGATCATATTGAACACATTAGAGGCTTAATGTTGGGGCAAGTAGCTTCTATGATACCAACAGCGGTTGTCATCTATGATGTGGCTACTCGAACTGTTGAAGGGCTTTGAAAAGTTTTCTTTTTCCTACTATCACACTCCTAAATTCTTTTGGATTTTGTTATTTCCAATGGTCAAGGAGAGAGACAATCATCATATAGGGAAGTATCTTTATGAAACATCTTAATCTCCATGAGGACAAGCCACCTATTTCCGATTTTGTAGATAGAGTGAATAAATTCCCATTTTCAGCTCAATGCAATATTTAACCAACAATGTCAGTGCTTGATTATTGAGGCCTTGTCCTGCAACAGATTGTCAAAATCAATGGTGTTTGATGGGCAAATTAGGGAGATTCACAAGTGAATTTTCTCACAGTACAATTGGTCCTTTGGACTTTGATCCTTGCACTGATCCACTGCCAAGACCTAGTTCAAGAAAGACTTTATGGGTTCTTGTTAAATTCTCACTTACTTCCCAAAGCCTTGATGCCAGCTTACTGTCCTGAGCTTGAGAGCTTGGCTTTTTAATCTGGCAGTCCTCAAAGTAGAAGCCTGAAATACCCTCCAAATCCTCTGATGAGGCAAGATGCACAGCAGTCGAGGCCCCTTCTTCTGGTGTCTGCTTCAAAATAAGTAGAGCTTCTTAATCCCATTAACATTCTTATTAAGTTCTACTCAATCTGTGTTAAGACCCTCGTTGAATTGATCCACACGCACAAACACTAAATTATTTCACAATAGTTGTTGTTGATCCAACCATAAAAAGTGTCAGTTGTTATCATGGTGGGAAGCAGGAAACGAGCTTACCTTCAGACCAAGAAGTTTGAGAATAAACAAGCGAAGCCCAGGTAAGACTGACTTCTCACTCATCATCTGTGGTAAGATGTACCTAATCAACTTCATGGAACACAGGTTTTATGTTAGTCGCAATATGTTGGCTATAAATTTGAAGCAGGGAATGACAGACACTGTATGGGTGAAAGCCACCTGCGTGTCAACAATTCCTGGATGCATGCAGTTTGATGTCACTCTGATGTTTGCTGCTTTGCAACGCCTGCTTAACTCGTACGAGAAAAGGCAATTTGCTAGCTTTGACTGGCCATAGGCTATCCAAGGATTGTACCCTGTGAACTTTGAAGAAATCAGAACATTATTACTTCATATAATCCTGTCTCCTTTCTTCTCACCTCTACCTCCCCTCCATGCAGTCATATGGCCTATCCCAATTTCACCTCAACATCAGAGGTAACAGAGTCAAATAATAGGGCAAAGACAACAAGTGGCTTGTAGCATGAGGACAGCTGGGGCAGACTAGATTGTCGAACAATGGAGCAAGCATCCACAAATCCTAGATCAAATGGACTTGGCTCAAGCAGCCAGGAGCCTGTGTCTTCAAAAAGCAAAGATAGAATGGTGATTTAGCACATTGGCCCTTTCTCCACCCCCCAGGTCAATGGTCCAATTCACTAGGAAGGCAGCTCAAGGCCTTCTTGGGGGCACAGAGGATAGCTTGTGGGAGATCTCTTCATGTGATAAAGATATTTAGACTTCAAAGATAAGAGGATGTGCACAAGAAAGTACAGGATTTATAAGGTTTTGTTGGAAACAAGCGAAAGTCAAAGACCATTCACAACCTCCAAGCTCTTGCAATGAACGAAATGGCCTGCAGGACCTTCACTCTCTGGGGTAGAACCTGTGGGAGTGGAACCCGGCGAGGCAATGGCTGGGGCACAGCAGGGCCAAGAGCATCCCATGCCCCATATTTTGGCTACTCTGCCAGCCTCCACGACTGACCAGTAATATGATGGCTACAGAATCAGTTAAAAGAGGGCAACAATGAATAAAAACTTTCAAAGAGGTTTTTGATCAGGTTGTAGACCACCCAATTGGCAGCCTCACATGCTGATCAGTAGTTGGCTTGCTGAGATGAGTAAGCACCGTTGTGACCAAAGACTAGCCGACACTATCAATTCAGCCTAGCTGATTTGGTAAGCACCTTTGCAGATCATGAGGCTACCTTAAACTGGGTTACATCACTTGGGATTCAGCTTTGGCTCCTTCCGAGCCCAAGCACTCACACCAATGGTATGAAATTACATCAAAGCTCAAGTATATGCATCCTTGTGGCAGTTGAGTCTAAGGTAGCATAGGAGCAACCCAAAGGGAAATACAATGTCATCACATGGCAGGTTTGCTGTGTCAGGTGCTGAAGAACCATGAAAGGGGAGCCGCCCTCCACTGGCTGCATTCTGGCTTCTCTTTGGCTAGAGATTATTCATACATTCAGAGGGGAGGAGGAGAGCATTTAGTATGCTCACAAAATCCACATAGGCACTGCACTGGAACAAATTCTTTTTTGAGTGGAATTGGCTCATACAACACACCATCTACTTTTGCATAGAGCTGAACTCGATCAAGGTTAGGACCTGTGATCCAGACGATGGCATAAACAACAAATGCAAGGAAATCAGAGGGGATGCAAATGGTATCCTCTTGGATAAAGGAGCTGGAAGTCTTTTCCTTTTGGATGGCCTTGGCTCGTTATTCACACCAAATACATCCTTAATCTAGTGGAGCAGCACCAGGTCAAGATTAGGATCTGTGACTCAGATGCTGGTATGAACAATAACCTCCAGAGAGCTGGAGGGGCTGCAGATGGAGTCCCCTTTGGGGCTAGAGGTAAATGCATCACAAACACATGAATCTTGAACAAGGCACATTCTTGTCAATGGCATCCCAAGGTAGACATCACCGAAACAAATGATCAGAGTTGAGAAGTTTTGTTAAGGAAAAGAGCTAAGAGCCAGCCCAAAAAATCAGAATCTTGAGATCCCACAAACCTACAAGAGACTTTCAACAAGAGAAAGGATTAGACATTGAGAAGCTCTGTTAAAGGAAAGAGCCAAATGAAAAAAGTCAGTATCTTGAGGTCTCACAGACTTGGTGAATTCAAGTTGTACTCTTTCTTTGACCTCTGATAAATGGATAATTATATTTGAACGCAGTTTACGGAACCTGATAAAGCATATCATACCTGGATTGCAAAGAAGGATCACAAAATCAATTGTGGAGATGGAAGAAGCTACGATAGGTCCACAGATCTGTAACAGAAGTTCTAAGGCTGGTTACACACCAAATGACAGACGCCCACTTTGTAAGCTTTAGCGAATCAAAACACGTATTTAAGGGTTAGGCGTCCGTAGTCTTTTACACACTCAGGGAGTTTCCCCTGCCCACTTTGTAAAGTAGCGGACAAGGGTGCACTTTTTGCATTTGCAACCAATCAAAAAATTTATAAGTTTATTACTTTTTATTTTTTTACAAACTGTGTCCATTTGGTGTGTAAATGTATAACACCTATATCCGCGCCCAGTTTCAAAAAGTGTATGTCCACACTCTAGGCAGGGGTTGGCCATCCGTCACTTGGTGTGTAACCAGCCTAAATAGAGTCTGCCAGAATTGGACAGTTTACATGTGCAACCATTGGACAACACCAACACGGTATGAGCAATATAGTAAGTTTATTTCAATAAAGGTAACCAAGATTGTAGCTTGTACCATCTACATTGGCTGACAAATGCTACTTACTGTGATGGAGTTCAGAGGTTTGATTCAAAGGTGGCATGGAAGCAAGACCCAGCCATATTGATCCATTTATTAAATAAGCAGTGTATCAGGAGAGTCAATTGGAATATTTCCCTTTCCTCCTAGGAAACCACACATGCAGTTCTTTGCTTCTGCAACTACAGTTATTGTTGTTATGAAAACAATTATACCACATTTAAGGTGATTACCAACCCATTAAACTTGAAATTCTGAAAAACTGGGGGTTACTGGTTTGCACATTGAAATACCCAGTCAATATCAAAAAGTTGTGTATGGCCCAGTGGTTAAGTCAACTGCCTTTAACAAAGCCTGGTAGGAGCTCAAACCTTATTCGATGCAATATTTTTTAATTGAGAGGAACATTTGTCATGCCTTGAGTGGGAAATGTTGCCTGTCCAAATCTGTCTACAGCCCATAAAATGCAGCACCTATATGCTTTTGCTGTGTGGCATTATGCCCCTTCGTTTTTTTCAGGCACAAGTCTCATCTCTTCTCAATCTGTAGCCCCCCTTAGATCACTTCCTCTTCTCAACAATTTTGTAAAAATCAACTCCTCAACATAGTAGATTTCAAACACATTAATACATAGCATGTCCCTTTACTCTACTCATTTAGAGGAGACAAAAATCAAATAGGTGTCACATGAATGTGAAATTTTAATGCTTTGCTTAGCATTTAATAAAAGTTAATCAAATGTGCAAATGTGACTTGCACATGCGAGATGCAAGTTAACTATTTCCCAATGTTCCTGGGATCCAAGACCCTCAGATATCAATTGCTGCCAAAGGCAAAAGTTATAATAAGTTATGCTTGACATATACCAAGTGGTACTTGGTGTCAAAACTTGCCTAGAACATTTAATTAGCAATTAGTGTCAGTGGTGAAACTAGGAAATTTGGCATTAATTAATTAATTCATGTTAGTTCCATGCTAACGAGTGCTTAGGATCACTTGGATGATAAATTGGCCATGCCAATTTAATTATTAGCCAGTCAAATTATTTTACTAAGTCATAATATTTTGAAAATTAATTTAATAATGCTAGAAATTGTTTTACAATGTCGCCACTTGGCAACACTTTTGCCCATGCAAGTGGAAAACATTTTCGAGGCTGAGAGAGAGAAAGAAAGAAAGAAAGAAAGATATATTAACGTCTACATAAGGCCAATGTGGCCTATGAGACAAAGTCCAAAGTACATCCATGTCTAATGTCATCTCATCAGTAAGGCAAAGATAACATTACAAGTAAGTGGGTGGCCTATGAAACAATACTGAAAATAACTATACGATGGGGCTATACTAGGATTGAACCATGTGTAGTGTTGTTCCATCAATAGAAAAGAAAAGGAAAGGAAAGGAGAACCAGATCTGATTTAGCCATGTACAAAAGTGTGGTGGAGACTATGGGCTGTAGCCAGTCTCAAGGTCTGCACATTATCTTAGCTATGATGCGGTCCCTGGCTGCTTCACTGATATGCCTGGTAGTGAGTCAGTGGTGTCTTGTGATAATGGCTCTAATCCGACTGTGATGTGGCCTCCTCGGAAGTGGTCCTGGTAGACGAGGTCGTCATGCTCGACGAAGGGAAATGGCTCTATCCAATGTGACTCCACGGTGTGGCCTGTAAGGTGTCTGGCGGGGTGGCTCTGTCTCTGCTAGGCTGGTAGTGTCAGTAGGGTCAGCTCTGTAGAAAAATTCTGTCACTGCTCTCTGTGTGTGTCCCTTTGGGTGAGCTAGCCTCCTGTTTCGCAGTAGTGCATTTGGCGAGAGAGAGAGAGAGAGAGAGAGTGAGTGAGAGAGAGAGAGAGAGAGAGAGGATTGTCATTGCTCCTGTAACATTTAGTAAGCCATTTCCAACCAATGGGAGACTCTCCAAGAGCTAGTGACATGCCCAAAAACAGCTGTTTAAGGACTATTTCAACCAAGCAACATCATACTCGGAATGCTCCATCAATGGAGACATCTTTCATGGCCGTCTAGGCAAGGCAACAATTAATTTCTTCCATTTTCTCGTAATGGAAGTGTAAATTTTCTCTTTTCAGCATTCACTCACATTCTTTAATCTATTCTCATCCTTCCTCAACAATTTCCAATAAAATCAGCCATTGGAGATGGAGAATTTGACTAATCTCTACTATAAATCCTATTTACAATAAAAATTAGGATTTGACAACCCTCTCGCAAAGCACGCTCAAAAATTGAAGGCCAAGAGACTTGAATTCCAATCACTAAGATTGAGGCAATTTTAGGAGATTCAAGTGGCCATTCAGCTAATAAATATTTGGAGCTAAATTTGTCACCCAAGGAGCATAATTGAAGGCCATCCTCAAGCAAACTAAGGAGCAAATTGGTTTGAAAGCTTATTGGTCATTTATGACAACAAGAGGCAATTTGAGAGTGAAGGAAATTCAAGGAATTTCATTGTATTCCATCCAAATTGCAATTCAAGATTAAAAAATACTGTAAGGGGCACCAATTTTGGGGCCAACAAGCTATCCATTGTCCAAGATTAAGTGGTATCATTTGCATTGTTAGTTTATGTGAATTTTATGCTTACCGTAATTGTTGATTAATCGGGTCATTACAACCCTCTCCAAGAAGGAAAGCTGGTTTAGTAGATACACCTCTATCAAAGCCTAAGCTTATTTCCTAGCTAGGTATACAATTTTTAATTTCCTGCTTTTCTTCACACCATTGTAGAAGGTTGAAAAGAAAAGAACAAAGCAATGTACCTTTTTGCACGAAATGAAATGGTTGAAAGAAAGGAAACAACGACAGGAGGGTAGCCTCTCTTGATGTAACATTGAAACAATCTCCAATTACCTCTGGAGTATTTGAAATTGAGATCACTAAAATCAATGCTACCAATGCGCTCTGCAGCAGATGCTAACACCACGATCCTGGATGATGACCTAGAACAACAAGTGTAAACTTTAGACACAATAATCACAAGCATTGATAATACGACTCCATAGGACTACAAGATAATACCCAGAAGAAGCACTGTTGATCAATGTTTCCAGAAGTAATGCACTAAGCAAAAAATGACCCAAATGATTGACCTGCATAAAAGTGAAGCTGGAAATGTGATCAACTACAATTTTCCTTTGAAAAGACTAGAGCAAGTCTATTTTAATTAAGTCACAAACTAAGGTCACTGAAACTACCCCAAATTGTTGTTCAAACCCATCTTTGGTATATGACTGTGGACATGCCATTATCCCAGCATTGTTCACCTATAAACAACATGACCAAAATCCAAAAGATGAGCTGGTCAAATAGAATAAACAAGCTGTAATAATATTGCAACTTTGCACCGATTTCCTCACAGATAATAATACTCTGATCAAACTTAGCTGAAGGCCACCTGCTTAGGCCTGCAGGGTGTTGCTATCTAGGTTTGTTTGCAGGCAACACCAATCATCTGTTGGGTAAGCATGGCCAGTCTGTCCAGCTTTTGCCTCGATTTGATTCTGTTTTAAGAGTTCAGACTGCTGCTTTCAAGTATTCCATCTTGTTTTGACATTTCAACAAGAAGCTCCTTTTTACCAAATGACAGATTTGAGAAGCAGATGGGCCTGCTTGAAACGAGGCAATTCACACTCAAAAGTTTTGAGGATGCGCAACCGCCAGCACATTTTCAGTGAACAAAACGTCATATGGCCCCCAATAGAGAAGCCATGATGGACATTTGACATTGGGGGATCCCTCCTACACTAAAAAGTGGTCGAAGAGATGGCTAGAAATTGCTTGTGGTTCTACAAGCAAGAAAAAGAAATGAAACTGGAAGAATAGCAACCTGAGGCATCTTACATCAGTTGCAAGAAGTTAGCTATAGCCCAAAACATTAGATATAATCCAACTGCCAACTGGAGGGTAGTGGGTACTTGGCCACATTCTTGGGTCGCTTTATGACTAGGTGTAAATGCATCCTTGAAACTAGGGCAGTCGGCAAGTCCTATAAAAAGGACTTAGGGGCTCATTTGTGCAACTTATACATAATCACTGCACTTGGACTCTAGGCAGGCCCATTGGCCATCGCCTCTATTTCTCAAATCCGGGGTGATTTTGTTTGGCTCTATGGCTAGGATGTGATTTTGATGTCCATTTCCTTATGTTTCATCCTTTTGTGGGGGTACATTATTTTGTGTCTCGCATGCAAGTTGAATCCAAGGTGGATATTTGATTGGTATCAAAGTAATAACTTGCTCTTTCATGCCCAACATAATGATGTCCACAAAACCACTAGGAAGCTCATGGGAATGCCATGGTACATGCCTACTAAGAGGTTCACTTTCCTCTTGAATAGATAGTATTGGATGCCAATAGCAAGAGAGATGAAAACAGGAGGCATGTACAAGCAAGTGCACCATGTACAAGCAAGCGGTGTGCATGGTGAGAAATTCTTGCTAGGTAACTCATGTTCAAGATATTGGCACTTGTGCATTAAAGGTGGTTAAGAGGGAACTACATGCTAACCCCAATCTCATCCGTGAACCTAGTTATCCACATCCGACAGATGGATGGACTAGCCCGAACCGAAATGCCTAGTAACATGTCCAATCAAGCCCGATGGCATAACTGTCTAACTATTTTTAAGTGCCAATTTGTGATCATTTGGGATTACTTTTGTGGTAGATGTAGGTGTTGTTTAGGCTTCCTCTCCCACAATACACATGCACACAATCTCTTTTTTTTTTTTCTTTCCGTAATGCTCTCTCTCTCTCTCTCTCTCTCTTTTTTTTCGTAAAAAATCTCTCTCTCTCTCTCTGTCTCTCTCTCTCTCTCTCTCTCTCTCTCTCTCTCTCTCTCTCTCTCGTAATCAAGTGGCTACCCTAGTGGTAAGCCACTTATTTTATTAACCCTATATATCCCATTCAAAGAATATATTATTTCCCTCCCTAATTCCAAATTCAAATTTCAGGCTCAACTTTCAAGCTCTCTACTCCCTACTCCTCAAGCTCTCCTTCACCCTACCTCCACTCTCAAGCTCTCCATCCTCTCTATCCTCAAGCTCTCCATATGTAAACTCCTATTGTAAAGAATCCTACATAGTAAATGACAGTAAACTTACTCAAGAATGTAATCTACACCCCTACCATTAAGGGTTTATCCACCACTTGATGCCACAAAGTACAATGAGTCAACAAGCTGGATAACCAGTGAGAATGCAGCTGAGTCTGAGCTGACTGATGATGCCACAGGCTGCATCGGCAGCAGAACCGGTAGCAAGCCTCCAGGTGCTGAAAACGCAGGCTGGCTAGACCTCTAAGGCAGTAACCAGCAGTTATGAAGTCTGGTACAGCAGTGATTGGGTGCAGAGCAGAAAAACACGGAACTGAAATGAATCCAGGCACTGCAAGATGATGATGACAGCAGCAGAAGGTGACACCGACAGCTCCAGATACAGAGGCCAGGCAGCAACAAAGCAGCACAGCTCTCCAACAAGGTCATGGTGATGATGAGAATGCAGGCTGGTTGGAAGTGACTGAGGCTGGTGGCAGAGATCATGATAGCAATGGTGGAAAAGGCTGGCAATGATGATGGAAAGACGGATAGAGGGATGAAGATGACAGACTACAACCTCCTTTATCTAGAACTTTTCAAGCCAGTTTCCCTACCAAATGATTCAAAATGTATTTTTCTTTTAAATTCTTTCTGGGGCTATTTCTAGAGTTAAAGTGGAGATTTTGACCGGGCCATCGCAGTGGGCCCTTTCCATTGTGACTGGACTCTATATATGGCTTCCTCGCATGTAGACATCATCCTCAATATCCCATGGCTTCATGATCATTTTGCATTCACCATCTTCATGAGCATGAGGTGACCTTCCACAACTTCCAGCATGATATCCATGGACCATGGTGAGCACCTCCCAGCCATAAGAGTTGACTTTTTTAGCAGTTCAGCAAAAGTGCATATACAAAAGGGTACCTCTCCCTGTTAGGTTTCAGCAACTACCTGACTGAGAGAGGACTAGAGACTGAGGTTTTCCACTTGACACATGCCTTGATCAAGTCAGAAACACGCACATTCTCCTTCTTCAGGACATGATAGGCATATAAATGGAGGATGCTTAATGGCAGCATATTTCAATGAACTTCAAAAAGTCATGAATGCAATCTATCCCAATATGGTCCCTCAGTAATGCAGTCACATTTTTTACTGTTCTACTCTACAGAATGAGACTACTTACTTTAGGCTACAGCATCCAAGCTTTCTTGAAAGTTATTTTTATCTTACCAGGACATGTAGAGGCAACTTCTCTTCCTTGTATTCTCTTACGAAGTTGTGTATTGAATTGAAAGATCCAAGATCACATACCATTGCCCTTCATAAAGTACAAAAAGATTCAGCATCATTTGAAAAAATATGAGCATGGCTGCAGCTGACAGGAAAAACTTAATATCAGGGTAATGATTGAAAGAAAAGCCAAATTAGATCTTTCAAATCAGATGAAAATGTCTAGTAATAAGTTATTCATTGCGATTTTGACACAATTGACAAGAAGAGCTATCTGCCATTCAAACAATTCGCATAAAACGTACTTGACATTTGGATTACCGGAAAGCTGAGTGATCTCAGAACAAGCAATGTCTCCTCTCTCTTTGCTCCTGCATGCTATCTTAATCATCAAAACCCAAAAGTTACAAAGATGCAGGAAGGCCATTCCAGTTTTCACTGATTTTAGAGGATGAATCACAACATAAGAGAAATTTGATAACTCATGCAACCATGGAGGCTAAGGTACATAGTGCCTTGGTAGCTTTTACTAAGGTATCTTAAAACCTGATATGCAACTCAAAGAGATAGTAATAAAGAAATGCTGGAAAGGACCTGCTCAGCAATGCAGTTCAGCCTCTGCCTCTGCTTAATTGAAAGACCTCAGCCGTTTGAGGATGGAGAATTGCACCAGTAAAAACCTGCTAAGCTTCCTTACTTGCTCCAGGTTTGCCTGGGAAAGCCTTTTGGTCTTGCACTCGTTACCCAAGTCTTGACACATGGGGAAGACAGCCTTTTAAAAGCTGAAATCTGAGGTCCAAAAGGCTGGGACAGGTCTGACCACAGACTTGCCTGCTGAGTCAGGACTTCCTATCAATGCCACATAGTGCTGCTTGCTAGACCTGTCTGCCAACATGCATGCCTGCATGTTTGTCATTTTGGCTGACTGGCTATGCATATGGTGGCTGGATCCATGTGGCTGCACATCTGGCTGATGTGGTTATGGGATTAATTTAATGCACAGTTTCATGTAGAATTGCCTTCCTTTAGATCACCCTCTTATGCCTCTTCAGTCTTATTGGACTGTGAATATGAAAACATAGCATGGAGCTCATGTACTCTTGAAATTGTTTTTACCGACATTGTGGCAGTGCTTCTACATCCATGCCCACAGCTTGGAGCTGCTGAAAAAACTCAGCTCAAGAAAACACGAAAAATAAAAGAGACAAAAGGAGACCAAAGTGTTGAGATAACATAAGCCTTACATGCTGAATAAGCCACTTAAACAGTCCCAAAAATGCTTAATTAATGAAAACCCTAAAATGGTGTGCAGTTCAAGAGAGTTCTAAAACAGGGCGTGGTATGAGGTCCCAAAACTTTCTATAAATAGGTAGGCTGCCCTCCATTCAGCCTAGTCTCACTTTTGCAAGTTTCAGGCCCTCTAGCTCCGCTGCCCACACCGCGTTCGCAGGGGACATCTCAGCCAAAGCTGCTTGTTGCTGTCTACATCCATCAGGCACCTATTTCCAGCCTCCATCATGTAGTCTACATCGATTTCTGCTGGGTTTGCTGATTACCACATCGTCTACAGCTGGTGACCTGCTGAACTATTGTGTTTGTGATGTGCACTTGTTGTACGGACTGCCATGTCATCATACCTGCATTTTTACTACCGTCAGCCTGCCATGTCATCATACCTATATTTTTGTTGCCGTCAGCCTGCCACGTCATCATCAGCTTGCTACATTTGCAGTTTTCTCTCCTCTCCCTATCCGACACTAATCCAGCACCACACACCCCTGTGTTTGCTGCTATTCGACAGCTGGAGGCTGCCTTTGCTGCTCAGGATCCGTCAAGAGTACAACACTCTCCTGCTCAACACTTTTGCCTTGGTCCTTGAGCCAAGAGTTCGGGGTATAGTTTTCATTCTTGCACGATATATTTGCTGCATGAGCATTGTATGTTCAGCATTCAATCATTGATTCAAATTTCCACTATATTCATTGTCTCTGAGTTACCCTAACCCTAATTGTGTTTTTTTTATTTTATGCTTTGTCGTACACTTTCATTTATGTTTCTATGTTAGGGTATTTCTTCACATGGCATTGCTTATAGCCAAAGTCAATGTCATATTTGCTGGCAAATTTACACATAGAGTGAGGAAATCTTTGATTTAACTGTGCCATTTTCTACTGCTGGTAAACTTCTTTTATGGTCTACTCAATTGCAAATTTAACTGTGCCATTTTCTACTGCTGGTAAACTTCTTTTATGGTCTACTCAATTGTTTGCAAAACCTGACCGACACTGTCAATGAAATCCCTATTTTCAACTTTCATCTTTTGCTTACAATAAAAGGGAATGGGCTCAGGAAGAGAACATACTAAATGTTCTTTCGTGCTCTTATCATGAGCTCCTAATCCTTCATATAGCAAGTCCCTCATATAGATAAGATATTCTTTACATTGTCTGGGGTCACATGGTTTGGACTTGAAGAAAGCTTCTCTAGCCTCTAAAACATCATCTAATTTATTGCCTACCAGCTCACCAAGGAGTAATTCAAAGAAAAGCTCGACAAGGTCTGCATGCTGCACAATAGCTAATTTGACCTATGGATGTATTGAAATCCACCACTATTTTAAACCACCAACAAAGCCATGAGTCATGGCGTTGAGAATGTCAATTCTATTTGTTTGGGGCTTATCAAGTATTTTTTGTCCTACATATGTTCTGGAGATTTTCCATCTATTGACCAGATAGGGAATGAACCAACCTTTTCTAGTACTCCTATTTTCCTATAGAAGTTTGTATAAGAAGGTTTCATATATGAAGTGGTTGCATTCACAAAAGTAGTGGTTTTGGCTACATTTATTGCAAGAGATGGAGTAGTACTTACAATAGTGTCTGTACGAGCATTCAATAATGCATGAAGGAGTGTGTCTGCAAGGGATTGGTCCCGGTGTGGATTGATAGGAACAAACTCATCATCAATGACACTATCGCCGTCTTCATCTGAGGATGAAAGAGTATAGGCAGCCTGTCTTTGAAAAGCAACTTAATCGCGGAAATACCATGCAGGTAATTCATGAGTTGGCATATTTGGAGGATGTTGATCAATGCTTTCCCCCATTAGGCGAGAGCCAAGCCAAGCATCTAGACTACGATGAGTCTGGCTTTTCTGTTGGTCCACAGGTGAAATACATACGGGCATTTGATCAAGTACCTAATTAGCTTCTCTTTGCCTTCAAAGCCTTTCAATTATTAGGTCATGAATATGGTCAAAAGCAACCTTGTAATCCTTTTCAAACCAATCTGGAAACAGCAGTTCTAGGTATTCTGCTTAGTCTTCAGCTATGTCCCCCGGTTGAAGTGTGGGTTGTAACAGACAGGGTTGCTAAATAGTGGTTTCTCCTTTAAGGACAGATGTTAAGGACAATAGATCTCTGGGATATCTGCGAAAATTTCATTTGGATCATCATTCTCCTCCTCCCAAATGGCGGGATAGGCCTGATTTAAGTCTGGGATTGTGTAAGAAGTAGGTCTATTTGAAGGGCCTTCAGAGGGGGTATCTTCTAAGATTTTCTCTTTCCCTTTAGTCATACTGACGTGATGCATATTTAACGAGCCTAGAGCAGGTGAGGAAAAGTAAGAACTCCATCCTTTTTGGAGTCTTTTGTTGGAAAAGGTTGTCCAATCTGGAGTGGCTGGTTGGACAGATAAGAGTGTTGATGCAGTAGCTTGCAGACTTGTAGAGCTACTTGGAGGAACACTGTGAGGAGTGGATATCTGAATTTGTGATTTAACAATTTGCTGACATAAGCTCAGAATTGAGTCACACAGTTTTTGAAGATTTTCCACTTTCTCAATTAGTCTTGTAAGGGCTAAGTGAGTCCAATTGATGGCTTGTAATTCAGCAGTCCAAGAGGTAGTGTTTTGGGGTCTCAAGTATGGAGCAGCTTTGTACTTGTGGTGCTCATATTCAAATTCTTGTACGACATTCACCACAGAAGAAGAAGCTTGTTCTATTAATTTTTTGCAATGAAGACAAATATCATGATGTACCTGTTCATGTGTACAAGGCTGAGTGTGGAATTTCAATATGTTGGCTCTCTGTGATGGAGACACCTTCAATTGTGGTTGAGGAACCTTCAGAACAGCCATAGTAGGATCTTCTAGTACTTCTAGAACCATGCGCTGCGGTAAATGCAATGTTTTGCCTTTGATATTTTGCACCTTGATCATCCTGGAAGGAAGTAATTCTTTTTTCTTCAAAGAGGAAATATCAAGTTGCCATTCATAGGGAAGTTCAATGTCAGACCACTTGACACAATCAGGAAGAAAATGTTGGATGCTTTCATCTAACTTCATAATAATTGTTTGACCCTTATCTTTTGAAGAGTTTATGCCTTCAACTACTCTGGGGATTACTAAGGACATGCATCTAAACACCATTCTATACTAGTGTTACATCATTAAGGTAAATTACGGGAAACAGGCACGAGGGACGCCCGTCCGGGGGCCTTGGGCACCCGAACGGGGTTTAGGGGAGCCTAGAATGAAAGAGAGTCCAAGAATAGTAGGACTCACCAAGAGTTGACGGTTGGCAATTGGATCACGATGGGAGTTGCCAGCAACTATCTAGGCAAAAGGTTGGGAGGAGAAGCGCATCTCGTGCCTCTGTCTTCAAGTTCGACTCGTGAGACGTTCTCACAGCATGAAGACGAATCTAACTGAGCTTGTATTCATTTCTGCCCATTGTATCACTGGTATCAGAGCAGGCGTCGGGTCCTTCTTCAGAGCCGTCGAGTCCTCCTTTAGAGCCGCTGGGTCCCGCTTCCATTTGTTTTTGCGCGAAGTTCTCTTTTCGGCGCCCACACGACACGTCATACGGATCTGGCATGAAGACGATACCCGACACGTCACCCGTCATCCGTCTTATTGGCCGCAGTGAGTCATACAGCGTGAAGACGGTGCCCCACACGCTTTACGCCCTTGTCCTGGACACGATTGACTTCGTGAGGCGCAATAAATAAAAAACGGCACTATATCGGCTGGCGCCTCTATGACCAGCTCCGGCTACAGGCTACCGTCTAACGACTGCAAAATAGCCGTGTGACAAGTACAGTTTGGCAAGGAACGAATTCAGGGAAGGCGTCACCAGCCGGACAAAGCCAGTCGAACCAGTTTCACATGTAGAAGGTGTATAGATGGTTCACGTGACCATTAGGAAGGGGTGTATTTAGTCCCCTCCTTACTAGGTGTTTCTGCCAATAAGCTTCATTTCTAGCGTGACTGGCTCAGTTCGGGAAAGACAAATTATCCCTCACTCTTCGGGTTATTATTAAAAGCCAGCAACAGTTGCCATGTCACTATAACCACGGTAGTACTTTACTTTGTACGCAAATTTCTTATATTTGCTTTCCAATTCCAGTGTATTAATGGAAGAGAAAGGGAAAGAGGGAGTAATTGAGGGTTCTAGTTCTGGGGACCACCCTATGGTAGATCCCCATGAAACGGAGATACAAGAAGAACAGTGGGAATAATTTTTTGCCACACAAGAACAATTTGATGATCTAACTGCTCATGTGCAGGCACAGGGGGTTCAAATGGAATTTTTAACTCAGATACTCACCGAAATAAAATCTCAATTAACTTTATTACTAGAAAGGGATAAAAATAAGATAGAAACCTCGGATATCCCATCTTCATCAAAAGATTTGGATGTGACTATACGAGATCCTAAGGAACCCCACCACAAGTTGAGGGATAATCCAATTTTAAAAGATATGAAACCCCCTCAGTTTCATGGGGAGGAAAAAGATAGAAATAAAGACACTATCTTTAATTTTCTCCAAAAATTGGAAGATTTACACAAACTTAAAAATACTCCACCACATCTCCAAGCGCTGGAGGCCAGTTTAACTTTGGGGCCAAAGGCGTATAAATGGTGGTGAACTTTAAAGGAGGCAAATAAAATACCTGAAACTTGGGCTCAATTTGAATCGGTCTTTTTGAAAGAATTCCTTCCTGAAAATGAAATGGAAAGAAATTGGGAAGATTGGGATTATGTCAGACAAAAGGGAAGACCCCTGCTGGCATATCTGGAGGAATATCGTGAGATAATCCTCAAATTGGAAGGAATAGATGAATTTCAAAAGACGAGAGGATTCATTAGGGGACTAGATAAGACCTGTAAAAAGGAAGTAAAAAGGAGTTCACCTAAGACACTTGAAGAGGCAATTAAATTTGCATTAATCAATGAAGATAGTACGCGTCCAGGTACACTCACTAGTCTCACCGATACAGAGCCCAAGACTAAGAAATTGGAAACCTCAAAATTTGTAGGCAAATTTAAAAGGAAAATGCCATTTTTTAAGGGCAAGAAACAACCTTTTGAAAAGACACAATATGTAAGGCCAAAGTTAAGTCCAGATGACTTTGATAAGGCCAAAAAAGAAAAGCTATGTTTCAATTGCCTATCCCCTAACCATGCTGCCTGGAATTGCCCTCAAACGAAAAAGGGGGAAGATAAAGGAAAGGATAAGGACAAGGGCAAGGGAAAAGAAAAACAAATCCATGTAGTGCAGACTCTAGAATTAAAGGGGCATGAAAAGTATAAATCTTTATAGGTTTTGCACAAGGATGTACAACACAGGTGTTGTATGTCAACTTCTATGTGGCAGCCTACCTTTGGGCCACATGATTTAGTTAGAGTGCATGGATTGATAGCTGGAAAGAGGGTTAGAGTCATGATTGATGACTCTGCTACCCACAATTTCATAAATTATGCACTTATCAAAAAATTGAAACTTCCCCAACAAAAGAGTGGGCATCAATATGTTGTTCGTATGATGCAAGGTCAAGATAATAAAATATGGGATACAATGGTATCCAATTTGGAAATTGAGATCCAAGGATATAAAGATAAACTTGATTTCCAAATTATGAATATGGAAAGAGCCGATATTGCTTTAGGGAGGGAGTGGCTATGGGGATTGGAACCATCCTTAAAACGTAGTTATCATCATAATACACTGGAATTTGAAAGGGATGGTAAGACTTTTGTGATTCAAGGTGAGCATGAAGTATCTGATAATCCTTTGTTGTGTTCCACTAAGGTTCAAAAGCTGATAAAGAAGGAAGCTTGTGAGGTATATATGTTATGGTCTCTTCCTGTACAAAACACTTTTACTTTCTGTAATATAAAGCAACAATTTTCTTATGTTTGTGAGTTGAATGTAAATAATGAATTAAGTGGTCTGTTAGATGAATTTAAAGATGTGTTTCTTTCTGATTTACCAAGTGGCCTTCCACCAGATAGGGGTGATATAAATCACCCAATTGACACAAATAAGAATACACACCCTATTTCTAAACCACCTTATAAGTTAAGTGAAACACAACACCAAGAAGTTGAAAGACAAATTAAGGATTACCTTGATAAAGGGTTTATACAACCCAGTAATTCACCTTGGGCTTCGCCAATTTTATTGGTAAAGAAAAAAGATGGTTCTATGCGACTTTGTGTTGATTATAGAGCACTTAATAAGATAACGGTAAAGAATAAATTTCCTATACCCAGAATGGAAGATCTTTTTGATCAATTACAAGGGGCAAAATTCTTCACAAAGATAGATTTAAGATCAGGCTATCACCAAGTAAGAATTAAGGCACAAGATGTTCCTAAGACAGCATTTCGTACTAGATACGGGCATTATGATTTTTTGGTGATGCCTTTTGGCCTCACTAATGCACCAGCTACCTTTATGAAGCTAATGAATAATGTATTACAGCCCTATCTAGGACATTTTGTAGTAGTCTTCTTGGATGACATCTTGATCTTTAGTAAATCAAGAGAAGAACGTTTGGAGCACTTACAATTGATATTCCAACTGTTAAGAACACATTCCCTCTATGCGAAGAAAACTAAATGTGAATTCTTCGCACAAGAGGTCAAATATTTGGGGCATATTATCTCGAAAGAGGGAATCAAAATGGATCCAGAAAAAGTAAGAGCAATTATTGAATGGCCATCTCCAAGGAACCTGGAAGAGCTGCAGATCTTCCTAGGTTTATCTAGATTTTACCGTAGATTCATTCGAGATTATGCCAAAATAGCTGTTCCAATGATAGACCAACTTAAAGGGAAAGGGAAGAGCTTTAATTAGGGAACAGACCAAAATGAAAGTTTTCAAAAACTTAAGGTAGCTATTGCTACAGCTCCAGTACTATTAATTATGGATCCCAATAAACCATTTGTGATTGAAGCTGATGCCAGTGATAAGGCGATAGGCGCGGACTTATTACAAGAAAGTCGACCAGTTGCTTTTGAAAGCAAGAAATTAGACCGTGCAAAATAGAATTATTCTGTTTATGAGAGGGAGCTGTATGCAATAGTACATGCAATGAAGAAATGGAGGCACTATCTGTACGGTGCCAAACTTTTGATCTTGTCGGATCATGAAAGCATTAGCTTAATGACCAACCGGATCTACAAGGGCGTAAAGCCAGATGGGCCGAACTCCTCCAAGAGTTCGACTATGAGATAAGATATAGAAAAGGAAAGTATAATATAGTGGTTGATGCACTCAGCAGAATGCCCATCATAAATGAATTGAGTTTTACTCAGTTCACTTCCGATTTGCTTGAATCCTTAAAAGGGAAATGCCAGGTTGATCCGGCATATTCCAACATATGGGATGTAAACGCCCCGAACAACGTAGTATGCTTAACAATTATGATATTCGCTTGTTTTCAAGATTTAATATAAAAGAGAATGAACACTTAAAGCTAAAAATGAAAATTACTCACAAAATTACAGCCATGAAAATGTAAAAGTAATGGAGACAAGATTGAGGGTTGAAGATGGGCAACCCCCCCCGAAGGAATGTATTTCTGCTCAACCCAAGTCCCTTAGGGAAGAGCTCAGTTACAATCAACCTGAGAGTGAGAAGAAGTAATTCTCACTCTCACAAGATCATGCAAAGATGTACAAACACACATGCATTATCTATTATGCAATGATAAGAACTGATTTCTTTATAGTATGAGAGAAGAAAAAAGGGGAATTCAGCCTTTCTCCATCGTTGATCAGCAGTACATGGATAGGGCTTGCTTCTTGTAGCTAAAATGGAAGAAAGAGCTCGAGAAGGAGGTGCTGTAATGAATTTACAGGCTTGCTGTCTTGTAAAAAAAACAGTGATAGAAGAGGGAATATGGAGGAATTTGATAATGGAGAAGTGGGGGATGATGATGGGGATGGATGGGGCCAGTTTCTGGCTATCTGTGGGTGCTGTACATGAGTTTACAGCAAAGAAAAATGATGATGAATGAAGAAAAACGAGCTCTTATTTATAGGAGAGGGGAGAGCTAGTACAAAAGAGGAAAGTGGAGTAGCACAAGACAAGTGTCCAGCCACATGTCATGAGATGTGACAAGTGGTGGGACACTTGGAAACTTGTGTGACAAGTGTCTTGACACTTGTCTCTTCTCTATGGCCTTCCTTTTTGGGTTGAATACTGTCAAGAATAGAAACAACCAAATTTAGTAAGCACAGTCAGAGTACAGAACTTACTATTTTTAGAATGACATCCCTATTTTTTAGGACTAGCATTTTTAGGCTAATTCGAGGCTCCTAAATTTTAGGGACCTCCTAAAATTTAGAGGTCCCTAAAATTTAGGGATCTCCTAAAATTTAGGGACCCCCCCCCCAATATGGGTGTCATATGAAAGCTTTTTCCGTGTACATCGCAAAAATGGTATCCGAATCTTCATGTGACTTTCCTATGCAAAGAAATGTGCATTTCAAGCTTTCAGCCCACACATGCACATTATACAAGCATTTCATGATCATGCCATCTTGTTGATTGTAACTGTTTGTTCTGGTGGATCTAGCCCACACTTCAAGGCATCAATCCTTTTTGTGTGCGAGTCTAACCCTGATATGCGTGAGTTCTAGTCACAGGCGCCCAATCGGGTCATATAGGTGGAAGTGTGAACTATCTTTTCTCTAACCCACCGCGTGGGTCCACCATAACCTGTGACCACTCATCAGTGGCCAGCTCCAATGCACTTTTCTTTATAGCTAATTAGTGCAAAGGAAATAAATTTAATAAATCATTATATAGACAAATTAATGAGAAAGGATACAAATTCTGTTTCTATAGAGTTGTGACATGGGAAGCAATAAAAAATGGGGATCCAAATGGAAGGGCCTCCACTGAGAAAGGAATATCTAAGGATGTTCAACAAGGAAATGGAGCATCACGGATTGCTCAAACCGGATTCAAGTGGAAGAATTCTACCATTGATAATGGTTATTTACTCTACAAGGGTAGGATATGTGTCCCAAAAGATAAAGAAATAAGGCGCCAGATACTCTTTGAGTGTCATGATACCCCTAGCGCAGGACATCCAGGAGTTAATAAGACTTATAGTCTTATTAAAAGGCAGTTCTATTGGCCTGGAATGAATAAGGACGTCCTTGACTATATAGTCAAAATGTAAATAATGCCAGGTTAATAAAGCTGAAAGATTGAAAATGGGAGGACTTCTCCATCCATTAGAGATTCCTTCGGGAAAATGGGAGAGTATCTCCATGGATTTTATTGTTGCATTACCCAGAACACAGAGGGGGCACGGCTCTGTGTGGGTGATTGTGGATAGGTTAACCAAAATGGCTAGGTTTATTCCAACTTCAACGGATGTTAAAACACCAGAATTGGCTAGATTGTTCGTAGAGAAAATATACCGATTAGCCTTCCGGCAAATATAGTTTCTGATCGGGATAGAAAATTTGATAGTCAATTTTGGCGTGCGGTATTTAGGAAGTTGGATACTAAAGTTAGCATGAGTACGGCGGACCACCCACAAACAGATGGGCAAACTGAAAGGGTTAACCAAATCCTTGAAGATATGCTCAGGGCATATGTAAGTAAAAGGCAAACTAATTGGGAAGAGTATCTACCGATAGCAGAGTTTGCATATAATAGTGCCAAGTACTCTTCCACTAGATATAGTCCATTTATGTTAATGTATGGGTTTCAGCCTAGAGCTCCTCATGCAGTAGGACTGCATAAGGAAAAGATTTAGGCAGCCAAGGATTTTTTGGAGGATATGAATAGTATGTTAAAATTTGCTCAAGAAAATATTAAGAAAGCTCAAAATCGAGCTAGAGCTTATGCAGATCCTCATCGAAGAGACATCTCCTTTGAAGAAGGAGAATTTGTCTATCTTAAAGTGCCTGAACAAACTAAAACCATGAAAACGGGACAATGCCCAAAGCTTTCACCCAGGTATTGTGGTCCTTTCACAATACTTAAAAAGGTGGGAGAATAGGCTTACAAGCTCCAACTACCTGCTGGTAGTAAAATACATCCAAATTTTCATGTAAGTAAGCTAAGGAAGAAGCTAGGTGATTTGGATAATCTAATCTTAAATGATAACATTGAGGAGCTATTAGATGACCAATTTAATCCACATGAACCAGAAAGAATATTAAATGTTCATAACAGATGAACAAGGAATACTATTTATCAAGAATGTTTGGTCAAATGGAAAGATTGTTCAGAAGAAAGCTCAACATGGGAGCGAGTAAGTACCTTAAGGAAAAGGTTTCCCAATTTACAGTTAGACCTTCCAAGTATTGTTTTCGAGGACGAAACCGATTCTTAAGGGGAAGGATATGTTACATCATTAAGGTAAATTACAGGAAACAGGCGCGAGGGACGACCATCCGGGGGCCTTGGGCACCCGAACGGGGTTTAGGGGAGCCCAGAATGAAAGAGAGTCCAAGAATAGTAGGACTCACCAAGAGTTGACGGCTGGCAATCGGATCACGATGGGAGTTGCCATCAACTATCTAGGCAAGGTTGGGAGGAGAAACGCATCTCGTGCCTCTGTCTTCAAGTTCGACTCGTGAGACGTTCTCACAGCGTGAAGACGAATCTAACTGAGCTTGTATTTATTTCTGCCCATCGTATCAATTGGATTGTCAAATGAGCCGAAGAGACTTTCATCTGTAAACCCATGGTTCTAATATGTAACATGAGTAATTCAGGAAGATAAGGGTCATCCATAGAAATTACATAATTAGGCCCTAATTCAAAGAAGATTGAAGCATTGGACAACGGGGATACTGCAGCTCCTACGATCATATCCATAAGTTCTACATGCCTGGTATCTAAAATAGTTGCCATGCAAGAAACATTGAGACCTCTACGAAAGAGGGGAATTATCCCTATAGCTATGTAGCCTAAATGCAAGTAGAGGTAGTCTCTCTTTTGTTGGTGTTTTGGTATTTTTGGAAGTACTAAGGATAATAGATTAACATGCTGATCTTCAGACAAAGTATCACCTGCAGTAAGAATACCCTAATCTTCAATATAGACAGTTGAAGCCTTGAATTTGAAAAGCTGATTTTCTCCATAAATATGGGCAGCACCGATCTCTGGTAAGATCCATTTAGAGCTTGGATGTGCTTCATCAACAATGATAGTAGAGTCCCCAAGAGATTTATACCGCTCAAACAAAGTTTTAAAAGAAAACTAAACACATTACTACCACCAACCTTAGAGGAAGCCATTAGGATTTATGGAACAGAAGGAATACGCTCAGATACGGCTTACCACAACACACAAGCCTCACAGCCTAAACACAAGCTAACCTTATGCATCACTGACAACCTTGCTTCTCTCGAGGGGATAGTGTTAGGGGCTCTAATACCAAACTTCAGAGGAGCGCAACAGAAGCGGAACTGGAACACACAAACAAGCAAACTGAAACCCAAAGCTTGAGACTGACAAAAGAATGCAATTGAGGCTTCTGTAGATGTGTTCAAAGACTTACAAGGGGAGCATTTATAGGCTTCTAAGAGGGAGAACAATCATTGTAGTGTGAGTGGAGAATCTTTGAGTGCATTCTGACATATACAAAAGTGCACTTAGTGCGCACAGAATATGTTGCATCATTACAAAAGAAAGGAAAAAGTCACACTTGACGTGACAAAAGGTCTACAATAGTGTTGTGAATGCCGGGAATGTGTTGAAAGGTTACATCCAGGGAATCAAAAAAAAGTGACCACCAAAGTAGACATTTATTCCCTATTTCATTCGGGGCTCTTTTGGTAAGATAACTAGGCACATGTTGTAGATCTGTCCATATGGTAAAAGGCACAAATTCTACAAAAAGCCTAAAAGCCTTTATAGCTTTAATCATGGCCACAATTTCACGTTGATATGATGGATAATTCTTTTGCGTGGCATTGAAGATTCCTGACGCATACCGACAGATGTGGAGAGTTGGCGGAGATGTCACCACAGCTTCTTCACAAAGACATGCACCCGAACTAGAATTGGAAGCATCAGTATAGAGGATTAAGGATAATCCTATTGGCAAACGAAGAGGAGGCAAATAGTGAATCAAATTCTTTATGTTCTATACAACAAGTGTGTGGAGAGATTCACTGTGGAATTGGTTTTTCCGAAGAAGAGGATAAAGATCTTTTGCATAGAGAACTAAATTTGGAGTAGAGGAATTTATCCAATTTAAGCATCCGAGTTGTTGTAATTGTTTGACATTAGTAAATACATCAGGCATTTCTCCCATGTTCTGTGCGCACTTAAGTCCGCTTTTGTATACTCCCAAATGACATTTTCGAAGATCTCCCAGAGATCTATTGTCCTTAACATCTGTTCTTAAAGGAGAAACCACTATTCAGCAACCCTGTCTGTTACAACCCACACTTCAACCGGGGGACACAACTGAAGACTTAGCAGAATACCTAGAACTACTGTTTCCAGACTAGTTTGAACAGGATTACAAGGTCACTTTTGATCAGATTCATGACCTAGCATTTGAAAGACTTCGAAGGCAATGAGAAGCTAATTAGGTACTTGATCAAATGCCCTTATGTATTTCACCTATGGACCAACAGATAAGCCAGATTCATCGTAGTCTAGATGCTCAGCTTGACTCGCACCTAATGGGGGAAAGCATTGATCAACATCCTCCAAATATGCCGACTCATGAATTACTTACATGGTATTTCCGTGATTAAGCTGCTTTTCAAAGACAGGCCGCCTATACTCTTTCATCCTTAGATGAAGACAGCGACAGTGTTGTCGATGATGAGTTTGTTCCTATCAATCCACACCGGGACCAATCCCTTGCAGACACACTCCTTCATGCATTATTGAATGCTCATACAGACACTACTGTAAGTACTACTCCCTCTCTTGCAGTAAATGCAGCCAAAACCACTACTTCTGTGAATGCAACCACTTCATATATGAAACCTTCTTATACAAACTTCTATAAGAAAATAGGAGTACCACAAAGGGTTGGTTCATTCCCTACCCGGTCAATAGATGGAAAATCTCCAGAAGAGGTTAAACTCCTGATATATATGATGTACACATATGTAGGACAAAAAATACTTAATAAGCCCCAAACAAATAGAATCGACATTCTCAACGCCATGACTCATGGCTTTTGTCGGTGGCTTAAAACAGTGGTGGATTTCAATACATCCACAGGTCAAATTAGCTATTGTGCAACATACAGACCCTGTCTAGCTTTTCTTTGAATTATTCCTTGGTGAGCTGGTAGGCAATAAATTAGGTGATGTTTAAGAAGCTAGAGAAATTTTCTTCAAGTCCAAACTATGTGACCCCAAACAATATAAAGAATATCTTATCTATATGAGGGACTTGCTATATGAAGGATTAAGAGCTCATGATAACAGCATGAAAGAACATTTAGTATGTTCTCTTCCTAAGCCCATTTCCTTTTATTATAAGAAAAAGATGAAAGCTGAAAATAGGGATTTCACTGACAGTGTTGGTCAGATTTTGCAAACAATTGAATGGACCATAAAAGAAGTTTACCAGCAGCAGAAAATGGCACAGTTAAATCAAAGATTTCCGCACGTTGTGTGTAAATCTGCCAGCAAATATGACATTGACTTTGGCTGTAAGCAATGTGCATGTTCTTCTTCCTATGGTGGACATAACTATTCTAATAGCAAACCCAGGTGGTATTCAACCAAAAGTCGCAAATCTTATTTCAATCACCAAGACAGGTAAGATGACAGTTACTCTCGAAGAAGATCTGCAAGACACTCACATAGACATGGCAAGCATAGATCTTCCTCACATTGACATAATTTCCATATATCTCAGAACAATGGCCAAGAGCAAAAAAAAGATCTCAAGTGCTATATCTGTGGTAGTAAGTCCCATCTTGCTAACAAATGCCCCAAGAAAACCAAACTTCAGAGGAGCGCGGCGGAAGCGGAACTGGAACACACAAACAAGGTATCAAAGCAAGGTTCTCTTCCACGAAAACTCAGCTTTTGATTTGAAAGCCCTTCGCAAGAAGTAGGAACAATAGAAGGGCAAGATGACTTCGAACACATCTTCACCACATCATCATGATGCTCTCGAGCATAGGACATCCAGACATGCGATGGAGTGGGCTTCACAGCTTGCTCCTCCATCCAACATGGCCATAGAGTCTTCGAACTACCATAGAGACAAACTATACAAGATCTCATGAGCCAAATATAATCTCATCCTCATGTATCAAGCTCAACAACAAATTGAAGAGAAATTTGTGTTTTTCGCTTTAGATCCAGTGCACCGGTCTAATGAATTTGCAGGAAGGAAGGAAGCTCCACAATGGATTGGCCATCCTGATGTGGAAACTAGCATGAAGTACAAATCATTTTCCCCCGTACCACCATCATCTCCATCCTTACCTCTTTCATCTTTTACACACACTTCTCCACCTTCATTCACTCCTATGTCAGGTAGGCATCTTACTACTTCACAAGCCTTTGATATTACTTCCTCTTTTCTGCAAGATATTGGTGATGCTCATGATGAAGGAGTATTGGTTCATTAACCTTGAAGAGGATAGGTTTTTCCAATTGCACTCAAAAAAAGACAAACAAAAATTGCAAGAATCAAGGGTGAGTGCTCCTTCATCTTTTTCTTCAGCTTTTACATCTCATGGTCAATTTGATTTTAGTGATTCATCTTTTTATCTTTTGTATTTAATGGACAAAAGGAGCCTAACACATTTCCCACGTCTACACAATGACAAATCCATTTAATACCCCACCCCTTCCACTCACTAGTTCCGTTGCACCCTACTTTCAACCTCCATTAAGTGCACTGTACATGTCTTCACACATCACACCAAGGGGTCCTTTACCCTTAGACATGCCTTTTAGGACCTCATCTTTTCCTCAATCGAATGGTGTCTCCATGATGGAGGTTCATCCTCACATCCCAACACTTTCGGGGATTTCAAGGCTTGGAAATGCCACCCACCCCTCACCAAGTATAGATCAGTTGGTACTCCTTATCCCCCTCCTCCATTTTATTCCACTTATCCGACACCTCATGGTTCTCTTTCTCCTCACCAACCAAACATGCATTTAATGATAAGACTCATTTTAACAGGTCGAACTTCACTACTTAGTCAAACTTAATGAGACATATTCTTGACTCACAGAACCTATGGAATCTTGTGCAAGGGTTGTAACCCCAATCTAATTTGGCACTTGTTCAATACGAGGTTGTCTGCTCATGAATGGCTAGGAATGTCTCTGCTACTGTCAAGTTGATACAAGGTCTATTACCTAAATTTCATTCACAGCTTCAGCATTTTGACTTAGCGTCCCAATGTTGGGCATACTTGACTGACCACTATGTGGCTCGAGATACAACCCATCATATCAATTTGGATCATGAGCTCCAAAACTTTAAAATCATTGACCGGGATGACTTGAAAGTCAAGTTGGCTGAGTATCAACGCCTTCTCGCCGAGTTCTCTACCACATCGACTCCTAAGTCCTCAAAATCAGGTCACATTGTTTCTAAACAAGTTGTTGAGGAAATACTTCCATTTTGTGCAGCAAGTGAGCTCACAGTCTACTATACCCACCTTCTATGAGTTTGAGTGTCAATTACTGCATTACGCTCATTTATTCGATCATTTTCATAGTTTGATCTCTACAAAGGGGGCTCTCGTTGCTTCTTCTCAGAAGAGAGTTCTCTTGTAATCGAGTTGTCTCACAGTCAAGTTCTAGTTTAATTTCTCTTTCAAGTTCTTCTCTTGTAAGTTGTGAGGGCAATCTCCTCGCTCTTGAAGAGCACTTGCCGTACTCATAACATAGACTATGCATCCAAATACCCAAAAGTAACCAACTTTGGGTTTCTTGCCATGCTAAGCTTCAAATGGTGTGATCGTCTTCAGTGCTTTAGTGGGTGCACCATTTAGTATATGACTCACAGGCAGCCCCTTGCTTTTCAACATACAACTAGTCATCTCCATAAGTGTCCAATTTTAAGTTTCAGCAGCACCATTTTGCTGAGGTGTCATTCATACAATGGCTGGATGTATAATGCCATTGTGCAAGGGTTGTAACCCCAACCTGATCTGGCCCCCAAGTACATGTGTCCTCATGGAACCACAAACATCGGAGTGAATAAGCTGCATTGTTCGAATAGCACACATTGCACCGTCCTTTTAAAGCAAACCTGTGCATTTTTCCCAAAATGCATCCCTCACATGCATGGGGAGATGGAATCTCCACTAGTGGCAATGCATCAACCATCTGACACCTCTGAAGGGTTATCAGACTACCAAAACTTATATGTCCATAGCGAGCATGCCATAGCTCCACATTCTACATTGCACACGAAAGATTACTAACTACTAGAGCATCATGAGAGTGTTTGTCATACGTATAACGAAATACTGGGTGTTGGATAGCCTAATTGCAGAATCCATCTCTCTATCTCTAACAATACATTTGTTATCTTCAAAGATGACTTGAAAGCTATGCTTATTAAAAGTAGATATAGACAACAAATTCTTTGTAATGCTAGGCACAAAGAAAACATCCAAAAGCATGAAATCGAAACCGTTTGCAGTAGTAATCGTAACCGAATCAATGTCACATACATCAAAACTATTGCTGCTCACACACATAACATGCTTCCCAGCAGGGGCTGAATACAAAGAGGTGAAGAGACACTTCTTGGAAGTGATATGCTTTGACGCCCCATAATCAACATACCATGTGCTGCATTTCAATAGCATTAAACCTTAAATCAGCCATCGAAAAATCAAAACAACACGTAAGAAATGCATAGCCCTCCTCCACAAAGTTGACTAAAGCATCACCATCAATAGATTTGCTGGTTGATGTCTCCTAGACAGCCAAACCGGAGTCCTTCTCTTTGGCCAATTGTTCTTGCATTCATCAATATTCAATATAATTACAGGGCTTCTTGTAATAATGACATTTTCCCCTTTTCTTGGACTTTTCTATATCTTGGGTATTGAGAAACCCTTCACCCGCAGTTTGCATTTTTGCCTTTTTACGTTTTGCATTTAGGGTTTGCAACCCCAAAGAGGAGCGACATCCTAGACTAACTGTGCCTATTTATAGGCCACTCTCTCATTCATTCCTTATGGCTAATTCATTCAGTCCGTCACCTCTTCTCTCCAACCTCTCCACCACCCTCACACCCCTTCAGGAGGACATTGCAGTTAGTGGTTCGTGGCTGTCTTCATCATCTTCCTTGTGCTACGGCACCCTTGGTCCCTTATATCACATTCACTCCATGATTCAGAACTTCATCATTCCATTCATTTGAGTTTCTTCTCTCTTCTCTTCTCCATGTTTGCCGAGTTCACTCCATGTTCCTCCCCGCCAACCCTACTATCTCATTGGTACGTCATCTTTTGACATGGTATCAGAGTTGGATCTGCTCAAACCGCGGCAAAGATCCTCCACTCCAGTAAAGGTAAAGACCGGTCGTGGGTTCGGCATCCACTTCTCTTTTTCTTCCGCTGCATCAAAATCTCGTTTTTGCAAGTTTCAGGTGTCTTCAACTTGCTGCCCACACCCCTTTCACGGAGGATATCACAGTCTCAGCTGTCCCTTGTTGTCATCTACAGTCTAGCGCCTATTTCCAACCTTCCACCCGCAGTTTGCAACTGTTTACAACAGAGCGACTATTGCTGATCACTCTCCATTCAGAAAACAATCTCGTTTTTGCAGATTTCAGGTATTTCAACTTGTTGTCCACACCCCGGACGCAGAGGACATCGCGGTCCAAGCTGGCCATTGCTGTCTAAAACAGTCTAGCACCTGTTCTAGCCTATCACACACTGTTCGGAACCGATTTCAGCATATTGACTGCTGCTGCTGTTTTTTTTCTTACGTTTTTAGTCTTTCTCTCTCCTGCAGGCTGTCCTGCCTGCGTTTTTAGTCTTTCTCTCACCTGCTGCCTGCGTTTTTAGTCTTCCTCTCTCCTGCAAACTATCTTGCCTGCGATTTTAGTTTCTCTCTCCTCACCTGCATTTTTCTACTAGTTGCAACCTCTTACTTTTGGTCGCATCCTCCCACTTGCAGCACAAAACATTCAAAACCACTAAAAAATGCAATTTGAATTTTTTTAAGAAACATCATAATGCATATTTATCTTATTCTTTTTTTAATGTTCTTTTTGCTACTAGAAGTCCATGTACTTTTTTTGAGATTTTCTAGAGTAAATTTAGTGCATTAAAAATATGTATAATATATGGGGATGTTAAGAATACTATTTCTCAGCTTCACATTTTTTTAATTTTTCAGTTTTAAAATTTTAAAAATAATTTTTAAAGGATATAATCTTTGAAAAAGGTTCATATTTTACATGTTCATTAGATGGAAACATACTTATTATCTCGATATGTGGTTCACAACAGTATTTGGCCTGAGGCATAAAGTAAATATTTGAGTCAATATAATTCATTTATTTTATACAATAATAATAATTTAAAAGATTCATGAATACAAAATTATCATCATATTCAAAAATAGTATTTCCATTCACATCAAATTGGTGGTATGGAGGTAAGCCTCAACATCGATTGTAAATGTTAAAAGTGTATTCATTTATAATAATTACAACTTTATTGTTCAAGCAAGGAAATAGAGAGGAGGGCTCGAAGATTTAAATTTCTAATTTAGGGCGCATCATTCAGGGTTATAAAATGAATTATGTGTATATATACCTAAGAGTGAGAAAGGAAGTTTATTTACCTTGTATTCTATCTAGCTAAAGAAAAGAAAAAGGAAAGTACGTTGTTCTCGAAATCCTAAAATAAATTAATTGTTTAATCACATAAAGAGGAACGACGCACAATGTTTTACAGATCAGGGTTCTACGTTTAAAAAGGGATTTATTTATAGTTTTTACTCGGCGCTAGGTTGTTTCTTCTGAATGCTTTATTATTAATGTCATAAAAAGATTTAATTTCTATTAAAGGAGGAGAAAAAACTATAACAAAGAATGTAAACAATGAAACTTGTAGATCAATTAATCTACTTCCTGAGACAAACTTTTAAAAGTTCAATTGTCTCAAAAACTATCCTAGATAAACCGTCGCTATAGGTGACAGGAGTAATTTATGAGGAGCGGCCCCTAAGAGATGGGGAGAATCCATAGATGATCCTAGGTTTAGATTTCTAGGGCGTGATTACTAACCCAGTTGCAATCAATTATACAAAGTAGTAGTTTAATATTACAATGTCAACTGAACCATGGAGGTTTAGCTGGTTGGGCGGAATCAGGGTAAGTTTCTACTAGACTACCATCAACATTCCAAAGAAAAAGCTTGGAAGGTTAGTCAATGATGAGCAATCTTAGTGATAAATCCCACCTATCTAGTGCAACCCCTCATACGAGTTGGCTTGTAAACCTAGTTAAAAGTGGCTTAGCCTAGAGCTCGTCATGCATTCACTAGCACCTACCTCTCTGAGCCACTCATCATGTTCCAAGACTAGCGGGGCAAGCTCCTCCAAAAGAAAAGTCTCTCAGGTCCTCAATGTAAGAAGATTAATATAGAACACATCGAACTTTAAAGATGGCACTTGACTAAGAAGAATCATTCCCATATCCTCTAAAGATATAGTCCTCCCAAGGGATACAAGCTCATCCCTCATATCCTCCAATTTGTTGATGTGATCCTTCATGGAAGGAAAGTCATCAACATTGAGCATCCAAAAAACATTTTCAAGAGAAATAATCCAAAGTTTCTTCTCAAGAGAAGTCCTATGGGCAAACATCTTTTGATTATACAAAGACACAAGCTTCTTCCACACTTCTGTTGCAGTTCTGTTGCTGTCTTCAACCTGCAAACATGCACTAGGAAAAAATCCTGTAAGCTCATGAAAAGAAAGGATCATGCTCAAGAGTTGAGCCAATCCCATAGGGATACACGATCCATGGGACAATACATGGAGGGTAATAAGCTCCCAAAGATCGAAGGTATCAAGTATGCATTCCACCTTACAAGACCAAAGCGAATAGTTGGAACCATCTAGCTGGTCCTCTTTGGGTGAAGAAAGAAGGGCAAGCACTTGGACAGGTGGTGCCATGTTAGGCAATTTAAAGTCAATAGAACGCACTCTGTAGGAAACATGGAGAGAGGGAGGAAGAGAAAGAGAAGGCTACTCCAAACGATTGTTGGGTATTTCACTCACGCCTCACTTACGCCTATGCTCACATCGAAGTGTCGGTGATCAATAGGACACTGGGGCACTTTTTACTCTCGGTAAGAGAGGTTTTTTCCCCCAGACTTATGGTATTATTTCGTATGTGCTTATGACACCACACTTACAGGCACTTACCATGTTCGGGTGTAACAACCCTAAGGTTTAAGGGTTGTACCTTATACTTTCAGTTTACACTCTTTCAGTCTATTGCATTGGGTGTCGTGCTTCACTCTCTACTGTCTACTATTTTCAATGCTGAGCTTCGATCCTGACCTCCATTCTCACATTTGGTATTAGAGCAGCATTGGCTCTGTTCAACCGAGGTTCCGTTTAGCTCAGCTCCGCTCAGCCTGTGGGAGCTCCAACTCTGCCTGTCAGATTCGGCACGACTGCAACAGCTCGACCAACGCCCTGTCCTGCAACACTTTGTCTTGCACTCGCCAGACAGCTCTCACCCCGCCAATGCCTGCCTCGTCAGCTACTCATCCAGCTCCTGCCGCCTAGACGTCAGGCGCTTGCCTCTCCCTGCGCCGTTTCAAACCTGCATCCACAACTTGTCCGTTTGCCCAATGCGGCCCCCTGTGCCCGTCACCAGCGTCGCCTGCCAACTGCTGCACGCACCCACGTCACTGGCTAGCTCAGCTTGAGCACCACCAGTTCCAACTCGTCGCCCGACGTCCAGCGCTGCCCCTACCCTACGACGTCAGTCGCCAAGCCTGCCAACTCGCCTGCGACGTCAGTCGCCACGTCCGCCAGCTTGCCTGCGACGCCCGACGCCAGTCAACCCGTACCCATCGAAGGCGTTCCTGACGGCTCTGCGTTTTTTTTTCTGGTTTTTTATTTTTATTTTTAATCTCTTGCAATTTCTGCAAGCAGGGGTTCTTACACAACAGACATAACATTCAAAAACGTGTCTGGGACACATTGGATGCAAATTTTTTGGGCACATTCTTCAAAAATTTTGGGGCTTTTATGTTTTCTGGGAACATTGGCATACGCACTGCAATTACAGTCACTGACAGACTGTTTTGACAAACCCGAGGCAAGGAAATTTTGGGGATTTTGCTAGTACAGTGTTGCTGAACACTGATTGCACGTTGGACTGCATGCATAACAGACAGTTTTGACAGAGTGCACCTCTATACACTAATTGCAGAAAGTTATTTCCTGCAATTTCTGGAAATTTTCAGATTTCCAGTGTAGTCTTGCTTCGACATTGCTCTTTTGCATTTTTTTGGTAATTGAAAATCATGGCCAATCAGGGAGGAGATGTTTTCACCTATGTATCCAAGGAGGACAAATTGGATGGAAATAACTATTCACTTTGGTCCTTCATGATGAAGAATGTACTTGTGGCCAAAAATCTTTGGGATTATATCAATGGAGAAGAAGCTCGACTTGGAGTTGTGGCTCCAACTACTCCTCCTCCAGGAGGACGTGCACCACGGGCATCTCAATCTGCTCCACTTCAGCCACTTCCCCAAAGAACAGCAGCTCAAAAAGCATGGGATACACAGGATGCACAGGCTTTGTCGCGAATTGCATTGACAGTTCAGCGGTCAATCATCCCCCACATTCGTTCAGTAGCTTCTTCACGAGAAGCTTGGCTAACTTTGGAGCAGACGTTTGCAGGCAAGAATGAGACTCGCATCTCCTTCTTAAAGAAAGAGCTAGAAACATTGAAAATGGATGAAGGTGATTCTATTCAGGATCACTTAAACAAAATTCAGGACTTGCAAGAGCAACTCATGAATGTTAATGAGTACTATTCGGATGCACAGATGATATCCACCACTTTGAACTCATTACCTCCTTTGTACTTGGCTTTTCATACGGCCTTAAACCTCACCATGAGGATTGCCGCACAGTCAATCACTTTTCTTCAGTTAGTCAGTTTGCTTCTAGAGGAGGAGCAAACACGGAGGAATAGTGGTGTGGATGCTATAGCCTCTGAGCAGGCTTTTATGGCTAGACAGTAGGGCAAAGGCAGCCAAGTGAAGAATGCTCCGTAGAGTTCTGGGACTTCTGGCACATCCCAGGCAAACAAAAAACAAGGGGACACGCAAGCCAAAAAGGGAAAATGCCATTATTGCAAGAAACCAGAACACTGCATCACTGAGTGCAGATAGCGCATTGCCAAAGAGAAGAAAAAGGAGTCACGAATGTCTGTTTCTGATGCTCCTTCCACTGCTACGGAGTCCGCGTCCTTTGTTATAGACAAGGACTATTGTTTTTACACATGTAGTTATGACACCTCTTGGGGAAATCGAGCATTTAGCTCTACTGAGGATGCGAGCGCTTAGTTCTTTGACAGTGGTGCTTCTAGGCATATTACATCTCGCAGAGATTTATTTGCATCTGTTCATGCAGCTCCAATTGGCAAGTCTGTACAGTGTGCCAACAATGCATCCTACCCTGTTAGAGGTATTGGGGAGATTGTGCTCACAGCTATTGATGGCTCTATTCTCTGCCTACAGGATGCTTTATTTGAGCCAGGCATAAAAAAGAATTTGCTCTCTATCTTTTCTTTGGCACGTTGTGGATTGCAGGTCACATTTGATGATGACCGAGGCACTTTATGTCATGGATTATACGAGTTGGATGCTCTTTCAGTTGATCAGTCAGCGTATTTGACATCCACTCTTACTCCTGCTATGATACAGGCAGAGTTATGGCATGCTAGGATGGGGCATGTGAACTTTGGCAGCTTGATGCTCTTACAGCGTACGCAAATGCTAGATGGATTACCTCTACTGGAGAGACCTCCTGAGCACTTGTGCGAAGGATGTATTTTAGGGAAAATGCATCGTTTTTCGTTTCCCCGTGATGTTGCTTTTAGAGCAATAGCCAGATTGCAGTTAGTGCATTCAGATGTATGTGGACCTATGCAAACAAAGTCATTGGGAGGATGTTACTATTTTGTGACTTTTATTGATGACTTTACTCGATTTTGTTGGGTCTACTCTTTGGTAAAAAAGTTAGAAGTGTATGATGCATTCTTGGCTTTTCTTGCACTTGTTGAAAATCAGTCTGGTTTACAGACTATGAAAGATAGTCATTTGGATGCACCCATGGCTGGTCGTACTAGAAGGCAAGCTCGTATGCATGATGCTGCACATACCATGGAGTTTGTTACGGCAGCAAGCACCTTCGATGATGAGGAGCCTGAATGTTTTGAGGATACACAATAGAGTGTGCATTGGATGGCAGCAATGAAAGCTGAATTGGATTCTATCACTAAGAATCAAACATGGGATTTGGTGTCTTCGCCATTTGGGAAAAAAGCTATTGGAACAAAATGGGTCTACAAGCTGAAACGGAATGCAGATGGATCCATTGACAAATACAAGGCAAGGCTTGTAGCTAAAGGCTATGCACAGAAAAAAGGCATTGACTATGAGGAGACATTTGCTCCTACCTCCCGTATGACGACCATCAAGTCTATGGTTGCTTTGGCTGCTCATTATGGATGGACTGTGCATCAGTTGGATATTAAAACTGCATTTTTACATGGGGAACTTCATGAGGAAGTATATGTACAGCAGCCCATTGGTTTTGCAGTTGAGGGCTTGGAACACTTGGTATGCAAGTTGAAAAAAGCTTTGTATGGTTTGAAACAAGCTCCTAGAGCTTGGTATGCAAAGATAGATGCTTTCTTGCTTAGCCAAGGGTTCATAAACAGCTCATCTAAGTCTACCCTTTATGTATGTAAAGAGGGGGGATCCATGCTAATCATTTGTCTTTATGTTGATGATCTCTTGAATACAGGGACACATGCTGATCAGATTTCAGCATTTAAACAAAATTTGCAGCAACTTTTGACTTGTCAGACTTGGGGTCTTTGCATTATTACTTGGGCATTCAGTTCATACATGATGCTAGAGGTATTGGGTTATGACAATCAAGATACATTGGTAAACTTCTTGAGAAGTTTGGCTTACAGGATTGCAAGCCAGTTTGTACACCAATGGAACCTGGACTTAAACTATCATTACATGATGACAGTGATTTGTTTGATATACACAAATATGCTCCAGCAGTTGGATGTCTTATTTACTTATGCAACACTAGGCTAGACATACAGTTTGCAGTTTCAGCCCTGAGCAGATATATGCATCAGCCACGCATGTCATATTGGCAAGCTGTTAAGCGTATCTTCCGTTACTTGCAAGGTACTAGATCTCTTGGATTGCTTTATGCCAAGGGGGGACCACTGCAATTACATGCTTACAATGATTTTGATTGGGCTGGTGATTATGATTCACGTCACTCCACTAGTGGCAATTGTTTCTTTCTTGGCTCGTCTTGCATATCTTGGCTTAGCAAGAAACAATCCACTGTTGCCACATCGTCATGTGAAGCTGAATACAAGGCAGCTTTCACTACCACAGTTGAATGCGTATGGATTAGACGCTTGCTTGTTGATCTGGATGTATCTGTTACAGAGCCTACTTCTTTGTTCATTGACAGTCAGAGTGCCATTGCAGTGGCACGAAACCCAGTGTTTCATGCATGGACGAAACACATTGAGATACATTATCACTTTGTCAGAGAGAGGCTACATGCAGGTGATATCCACCTTGTCTATTGTCCTACCACCAATAATGTGGCAGACATCTTCACCAAAGCTCTTCCTCGGAAGCATTTCGTCATGCTTTAAATTTGATCTCCTTTGGTCGCGGATGATCCTTGTACTCTTGATCACTCTTCACTCCAGGGGGGTTTGTTGGGTATTTCACTCACGCCTCACTTACGCCTACGCTCACATCAGAGTGTCAGTATCAGTAGGACACTGGGGCACTTTTTACTCTCAGTAGGAGAGGTTTTTTCCCCCAAACTTATGGTATTATTTCGTATGTGCTTATGACACACACTTACAGGCACTTTACCGTGTTCGGGTGTGAACACCCCCCTACAACCCTAAGGTTTAAGGGTTGTACCTTGTACTTTCAGTTTACACTCTTTCAATCTATTGCATTGGGTGTCATGCTTCACTCTCTACTGTCTACTGTTTTCTGTGCTGAGCTTCGATCCTAACCTCCACTCTCACAACGATGAGACCAAATAGAAGGTCTCAATGACCTTCGATAACCACGCCACCGTTCAGAGAAGTGAAGAGAAACCTTCTCATGTGAATCATTAAAGGTTGTAAAGTGGGGATCAAACATCTTCATATAACCTGCAAATACAAAGGTTGCTGTGTTTTGTTGTAGGAGAGCCGGAATAGAGAGAAAATCAACAACAATTGCACAAAGAGAGTTATGGATATCCCTCTTTTGTCAAATGTCACCTCTTAAATGCAAAGAAGTGTTGTTTACAACAGCGAACAACAGTCTGAAATTTGAGTTTTCGGCCCCAAGGCGTCACACTGGATCGAGCTGAATAATGATGACAACACCTTCAACGATGACCGTGACAGAGATAGTGTGTGCAGCCTACAAACGAAGAAGATTATAGCCACCTCATGAAGAACCTAGAAGACAGAAAAGTGAATGATTTGTCCGCTCACCGCATCTGCTGTATATAACAGAAAAACTCAAAAACTCACCGACTGATGCTGGCTGACTGCATTAAATGCAGTCCGGCTGCAATCAATTGGTGGATTGCATTTAATGTAATCACAGAAATGTTGACACGGCACTCAAGTAGTCCAAGGGATTAAAAAAAATCGCAATCACCTTGGGAGGCTAGAAATCATCCGGCACGGCAACATAACTGACAAACACACCAAAATTGAGAAGAAAGCCACAGTTAGAGCTCCAAATATCCCTATCAGACTTTGAGCAGAGCTCACAACCACGAGACAACAGACTAACAAAATAAGGCAGGCTAACAAGATGCAATAAGTTGAGTTTGAGTAAGTTATGGAAATTGAAATGAACGTGAAGATGCAAAATGCAATGAAGATGAAGCACCAAACTCTTTCTAACTTTGAGAAGCAAAATGGAAAGAAGGAAAGGAAGAAGAAGAGAGACCAATCTTATTCTTATAATCACCCCTTCTTGTATTGACATACATGAGTGGATCTTCAATGGGAGATTTGCCGTGATCAGCATATGGCACTCTAGCTTCAACTTGTTCTTTACCAACATGCTGTAAAGGCGGTGAAGAAAAAGAAATAGATGAAGGGACAAAAGTATTAACTTGTGTACCTTGCACCGAAGTAGGAGAGAAACTGAAAATAGGGAACATACTCCATATCTCTTTCTCCAAGAGAGGGACCAATCCCTAATGGGGGTCTCAATGGCCTTACAACATCATCAAACTTGTGCACTACATCTGACAAGAAATAATCAAGTATACCTTCTTCATGCACCTTTTGTTTGAAGGCTTGTTGACATAGCTCTCTAGTCTTCCCAGCTCTATGAGCCAAGATTAGCAGCACTCCTCATCTGTGATGGAACAATGATGCATATCTTCATCATAGTCAGAAGGATCTCTTGCCATATCCGAACCTTGTGGAGTTGGCAATTGATGCTACTCTTGCTCAATTTTTGACATAGGCTCCTTTTGGGACTGAATAGGTGTAGAAGTGTTCAATGTCATCTGTCCTATTGTAGATCTTGGCTTCTGAGAAGAGATTTTAGATCAAGGTCTAGGTTTGTTTGGAGAGTACCTAGCTCTAATACCATGTACAAAAAAGCCCTATTATAAAAACTCAAATACAATCATATGACAAAGCACAAAGTAATAATAGAACACAGTTAGGGTTAGGCTAACTAAGAGACAATGAACATAGAGAATAATGAAATGAAACAATCTGAATAAAATACAATGCTCAATGTAGCAAACACACTATGCAGTGAATGAATACTAACCCCTGAACTCCCGTGTCTCGAGGATTGGGGTAAAGAGTATGAGCTAGAGAGAGTGTCGTACATTGATGGAACCTAGAACACAACAAGGCAGCCTCCAAATGTGTCTAGCAACAGCAACCTTTGCTCCAACTGGTGGTTATTGCACTCAGGATCCATCTCCGAAGGACGATACACATCAACCCCTCCCTTAGCCCACTCCCACAAGAGCCACCAGCTCATAGTTACCTGGAACGGGAAACGGGAACGGGAGCGGGACCCCCTGGAACGGGGGGAACGTCCAAGGTGGGGGAACGGGAATGGGGGGGAACGGCAAATATCTTAAGTGCCCCAAATATGCCCTGCATGATCAAGTTGCCCCAAAGAATGTCCCTCTAATTGCCCCAATACCCCTCAATGCTCCAAATTGACCCAAATGTCCCAAAATTGACTCGATTACCCCCACAGCTTCAAATTGCTCATGAATTGCCCCAATTATTCTAGTTTCCCTTGAAATTAGACAATATAAATGGATGATTACCTTGGAATTGAGAATAGGCTGAAATTTGATTGTGATTTGCAAGAGTTCATAATGCATCAAATTCGAGCTTTGCATGGACTCCTAATTGGCTTGTGGATTGTCTTGACACTTTGAATATGAGAGAGAGAGAGAGAGAGAGAGAGAGAGAGAGATTAGTGTGTGCACATTAGGCAATGGAGATAGGTGAACATGTAGTAGAAGGAGTGTGATATAAGCAAAAAGAAAAAACGTGGAAAAATGTAAATTTTTGGTCAACAGGCTTGGAATGGCCGTTCCAAACAGGGAACGGCCCAGGGAACGGCAGGGAACGGCCCAGGGAACGGCAGGGAACGTTCCCTGGCCGTTTCACCTACTCCAAGGATCTGGAACGCGTTAAACCGTTCCTATAGGCCGGAACGGCCGTTCCCTGTTTCTATGCACCAGCTATTGGACAACTCTTCCCTTAAGCATCTTGTAAATTCTTTTCTTCATTTACAGCATTGATTCATTCACTTCAAAGTTCTCTTTCTCCTCTGTTTGTGTTTAAGTTTTGAGTTTTGCACTTAGGATGTGAGCTTTACACATCACTGTCTAAGTCTTATGTTTCAGTCGTAGCCGTACTTTCTGTGTTTCCTCAATGCAAATCCTAGCATATCTTCAATGGTATCAAAGCAAATGCTCTTGTAAAGAGTATCCTGTATTGTGGAGGATTGATTTTGTGCGAGATACACAAACAACACATAACTAATTCATAATGTCTCAAACACCTTCTCAGGTTCCCACAATGTCTCATCAAGCTTCTCCATCATTGGAGGCCTTGAGAAGGTATTATGGACTTGGCGAGAAAGATGACACCCCACACCCCACCTTCATCTTCACCTCCTTTTTCTTCTCTTGTTACAGATTTTAGTCACATGACAGAGGAGTTTGAAGAGTACTTGCACATCACATATAGTCGATTTACACCTCTCCTACTAGCTTTGCTCCTACATCCGAACTGGTTGGTGAGAGTGATTAGCTCTCTCATCATAGAGGACATACGACATTTGGGACCCTTGGCGATCCATCTTCTTCATCTCAACCACGCCCATTGTCAGGTTGGTACAACCCCTTTCAATCGTATGAATCAAAACCCTCTCCTATTTCTCCTTTTAGTGTACCGAACCCATCTCCCTTACTACCCCCAGGGCACTCATCTCCCCATTCATCGACCTTCCAAACGCAAGGATTTCCATCTTTTGCTTGTGATAAATCGTCACACTCTCCATGGGTCACTCCCACACAAGGATTTCCATTTGCTCCACGTGTCCCTCTCCTCCATGGGCTACTTATGTGATCACCATGCCCATGCCCTGTCAGTCCATGGTCACATTTGGATCCACTTTAGGGATTTCCACATGCTCCACATGTCCCCATCTCTCCTCCATGGGTTACTCATGCGATCACCATGCCCATGCCTAGTTAGTCTATACCCACATTTGGATCCACTATGCACACTTCATGCATGCATGTAGCCACTTTGGGATTCATTTCCAAGTCTACTCCACTCCCCCACCCTACCCACAATATCCTTCTAACATCACCAGGGAAAAGAGTCGTTTCAACACGTCAAACTTCACCAATTCACCCTAATCACGTCCATCAATGGAAAGCCCACAATGCCACAGTCAATGTTGAGCTTATACAAGGGTTGCTTCCAAAGTTTCACTCTCAATTACAGCATTTCCCTCTCACATCTAAGCATTGGAGTCATCTCATTGACTGCTATGCAACATGAGATCACACTTGGCATATCAATCTTGACTTTGCAACTTACTGGCCCATCAAAGTCAGACAATGATCAGGTTACATTCTTCTTAAACAAACTGCCTAAAAAGTAGTTCCATTTAATTCAGCACATTATCTTGTTGCCCCAATTGCCAGCCTTCAATGAGTTGTCAATTCTTGCGTTACGCAAGGCTGCACGATCAAGTCCACAAGAAGTCCTCCATATACTCTTATTCAAAGAGGGGTCTAGTTGCCTCTTCTTTGCAAGGAAAAACTAAAGTTGGCAAGAACTCACAAGATGAGAATACAAGCCAATACAAGGGTCACCCCTTCCTCCAACAAAAACAAAGAAACAAAACCCATCTAGCAACAACTCCTTAAGAAAAATAGGTTTTACACATAGTACCACAAAGATTGGGCTATGTGGACAAGAAGTGTCGTACCAAGGCCAAAGACTTTCTCCTAAGAAAGCTCAACAAACTGCTGCGATTGCCTCCACTCCTACTAGAGAGTCTAGTGGGGCTACGCCTCTCACTGCTGCCCCATCTACTTCTAAAGGATTAGCTGATTGGTCTGCTAGCTCCTAAATTCTCACTCATTACACTCTTTGCATCCATTCCTAGGTTATCCTCTGCACCTTCATCTAGGACTACTGCTCCATCTCATCAAGCATTTCATTGGTAGCGACCTACTGATGGACGTACACAATGATAGCCACATCCTTAGTCTTTCCTTCTTTAGTCTTCTGCTGCATTCACTCATACATAAACAATCATTGCATTGTTTTTTCATTTCGCTTTACTTTTCTCTTTTGTTTTGCTTTGGAGCATCTAACTACTAACCTTTGTTTTGCAAATTCTAATCTCTTTTGCAGAATTTTGTATTTCAATGTAGGGCTAATATGCAAGTTTGCACTAGTCCTTCTTGTGCCAGAGACATGGGTTGCACACCCTTTCTTTCGTGGGGTTACATCTTCCTAGGAGATTTGCTCTTCTACCAACATGGAGGCTTTCCCTCTATAGGTGGATTGTGCAGCATCTCTCTTGATGCTATCATAGCAATGACTTCTACCTTGCTCTTTCAATCGAGTGCTCCATTCTCATCTTCATCTCAACACCATACAAAGACAAACATCAAGCTCCTCTTCCGCCTTCAACATTGACATCCAAGGTTGAGAGGGGGGGTTTCTTACCCCTCTTGGTATTCTACAAGATTTGGCACTTCTCTTTGACATCAGCCTCCCTTGTTGTACCTCTCCTTTGCATTGCATGATTTCATCATTTGTAAAGGGCACTTGGGCAAGTGAACAATTTCTCCACAACTAACATTATCCAAGTGACACTTGCTACATGCGCATTCTCGTTAGGTCGTATACTCCATTGCATTCATTGTATAGAGCACCCCTAAATAGATCCTAAACTGTCTCTACTGGTGGTTCTTTACCACTACATCACCATACTTCTTCCCCTTTTTCCTCGTCATGGACACCCACAAGTGGTTGGGATAGCTTATGTGTTTTGTGATGTGTTGCATCCAACCATCTCTTTTCATTCTCCCCGCAGAGCACAATTACTTAATAGGCCGCAAACCATCGCTTCTCATACCAAAAAAAAACAAAACGTCCAATGTGGTTCCATCCACCTTTGCAAGACTTGGTAAGCCATTGGGCAGCCGAGACACACCCTTTATCCAATACCATGTCCTCTTTGGGGTTACTTAGACTCCCTTGGTAAGACAACCATCGCCTTTGTAGTATTGGTAGACACCATTTGGCAACCGATAACCCTTTGTCCGATGCCTTGGCTGCTTTGGGGTGGGATGCCTTGGGATTAAAAATGGACTTGAGCTTCTCTTTCAGTCCCTTCTTGGTTCTAGTTTTGAGCCTAAGAGAGGATGTTGAGCTAAAAATTCATTAACCACTCATTAGCTCTTTAAAACAGCCCTAAAACAAGAAATTACCAAAAGTTTCATCAAACGAGGAGTGGTTCTAGAGTTTTTGTGTCCCACATACAAAACCCTAATTTCGGAGGATCCTTCTACATCTATAAATAGACAAGCTACCCACCATTCAGCCCTACCCTTGCCTTGCGGATTTCAGCCATTAGCCCTCTTCCACTAGCTGTCCAGCCCCCAACTATTGCTACTACATGGTCTACAAGAGTTGCCAACCTCCCACTACTACCAATGATCAACTTCCATCATCTACATCAGGTCATTTCTGCTCTAACTATTGGTTACCGCACTCAGGATCCGTCTCCGATGGATAACACTCGACACCTCCCTCATCCCACTCCCACAAGAGCCACCACCTATTGGACAGCTCTATACTTGAGCATCTTGTACATTCTTTCCTTCATTTACAACATTGATTCATTCACACCACCTGCTGTTGGACAGCTCTATCCTTGAGCATCTCGTACATTATTTCCTTCATTTACAGCATTGATTCATTCACTTCAGAGTTCTCTTTCTTCTCTGTTTGTATTCGTGTTTTTGTGTTTTGCATTTTGCATTTTACACTGTGTTTTGACTTTTGCATTTAGGATGTGAGTTTTGCACATCATTGTCCGAGTCTTTGTGTTTCAATCGTGACCATATCTATTGTGTTTCCTCAATGCAAACCCTAGCATATCTTCACACCATGATGACCAAACGAGGTCCCTTAGTAGGAGCTCTGATAAAAACAAAAAGTAAGGGGGGAGGTGATAGGCCAATTATGGTCCAAAACATGCTCCGATATTTGATCCTTGTCATATTTCCAATCTCTATCTGATCAGTGATTGGATCTATGATCTCCTTAATCTTCACAACAATCCTCGCGATCTTCTTAATCATGACAATCTTTGCAACAATCATCCCAATGTTCTTGCTGGTCTTCACAATCACGATTTGGGCTTCTTTGGTCCTCATAATCATCATCAAAAGCTTCTTGCCAATTGTACCCACTAGCCATCTATCCTTCAGAAATGTTTGCAAAAAACACAAACGCATACAAGAAAATGCTTTGTTTTTTATGTTTGATTGATCGAGATGATGAAGGTGTTAGCAACACAACCTATGTTTAGCAACCAATGGCCTGTAAATGCTCTGTTTAAGCCAAAATAGTCCTCTTCTGCATGGGAAAGGTTGCCTTTTGTGGTCACCCATTAGGAGCAGTCGCCCAACTATAGAGGCAGTCACCCAGCCTTAAAGAGTTGAGACTGCAAGGTTCCTACACAAAAACACAACAAAGAAAGTGCGGTTACCTCTTTGGGGCAGCTCCAAGTCCTCTCCTTTGGCAATGATGTGTAAGAGTGCACAACAAAAGAGAGACACAAACATGGAGAGAGAAGAGAAGAGAGACTAAGAAGAATGCAGAAAGATGATAGGAAGGATTGAACTAAACTGCAAAAGAAAGCTGAATACACGGTGGCCTAATCAACCCCTACACACAACTGGAATGTATTAGTGAGGGCACCAAAATGGACAGATGGTGGAATGCCAGCAAGCTGAAGAGATAGAAACTGGCTATCAGAGCTGACTTGAGTGTGGGCAGGCAGCAACCAGGCAGTGATAAAATACTTCAGCATACCTTTTGAGCCAGTACCCAATAGTGATAGTCCCTAAAAAAACCCTTTCAAGACATTCCATGGCACTCATCCAACCATTTCCACCTTTGCATCTTCAAGGTCATACATATATGTGCCTACAAGATGATCATACATATATGTACACCTTCGCATCTTCAGGGGTCATATATGTACATACAAGATGATAAGAGGAGTAAGCTCTCGCCTATCCTAGTTATGGACCTTGTATTTGATGAGAGGGACATCGTGCAACCCCCCTAAGCTTGCACCATCATATCCTCCTCCTCCTTCACCTACACTTACTCCATCATCTACTATCCCATCTAAGCCACATCAGTCCGAGACACTCTACCAGGCTTGCTCCCACTGCCTTATTTGGCCATGTCTTTACCACAAATTATGTACTACATTCCAAGTCAAAAAGTTGGCAAGAGGCCCTCAAGCATCCAAATTGGCAACTTGCTATCGAAAAGGAGCTTGAAAGAATTGATCAAAATGGAACTTGGACATTGGTGGATTGTTAAATCGCAAGAAGGCCATTGGTATGAAATGGATTTTTTGCACAAAGCTAAAAGCTAATGGAGCCCAGACAAGTACAGGGCCCACCTCATGGCACAAGGTTTTAGATAAAAGAATGGTATTGCCTAAAAAGACCTTTGCTCCCATTGCATGGTTGATATCTTCTCACTTACCCTTAGCCTTGGCCTATCACCACAGATGCACATCTACCAAATGGATGTCAAAAGCAACTTTCTAAATGGTATTCCAGATGAGGAAATCTATAGGGCTTAGCCACTGGGGTTTTTGATTCTTGCAAAGAGGATAAGATTCTCAAATAGAGAAAATCTATTTATGGGCTGAAGCAAGTGCCTAGATCTTGGTTCCGCCAACAGATGACTTCTTCAAATCACACACCTCCCATTGGTCCTCTTATGACCCCAACATTTATATATGATCTACTCCAGAGGGGCGTAGCTATTGTGCGTGGATGATCTATTGACCACCAGCTCACACACGTCCACTATTTTCTTACCTCGAGGCACAATTAAGCTCCATATTTGAGATAATTGACATTTGTTTTCTATCATACTTCTTGGGGCATGGAGGATGTATTAACATTCAAAGAGTATTTTTATGTCACAAACAAAAGTATGCCCCTTACATTGGCCGATCAATTTTATCCTTACAATGTATGGCCAATGGCCACACCACTAGACCCAACTATGAAACTAACCACAAACTCTAATCCACCACCCTTTGACGAGATGGATTATGGGACAACTTGTGAGGCACATTCACACCACCCTAGATCCAACTTATTCAATCACCACCTTAAGCCAATACATTAATGCACCTAAGTAGTCTCATTAGATTTCATGTATGTGTGTGGTAAGATATCTCAAGTGTACTTACTGTCACAGTTTGTCTTTTGGTCAAGGGCTAACCTTGCAAGGATTTACTGATTCTGACTGGGTCAAAGACTTGGATATCCGGCAATGCCATGGTGGTTACCTATTCTCCTCTAGCTTCGCTTTGATCATTTGGTCAAGCCAAAAACAAGACACTATAACTGCATCTTTAGCCAAGGCTGAATACTGCACCTTATATGATGATACCATTGAGGCCATCTACTTAAGGAGCTTGAAAGAAGAGCTACATTTTCCAAGTGAAATTCTATCAGTGATCTATTGTGACATAGAGCCATAGCACTTCCTATGATTATGAGCCAAAAGACAAAGCATGTTGAAGTCCACTACCACTTTACTAGAGAGAAGGTGGAGCCATGCACCATCTGACTAGAGTTTGTACCTTTGTCTGATAACCACACTAATACGTAGACCAAACTAGTGAACTACCCAATTCTTCAGTACCTTCATGAATAGATCGGCATTGGTCCACCACCCTTGCCTTCGATGGGGAGAGGGGTTCCCATGTGCATATCAAAACAATCACTCCAATCCGTACTTAATTTCCACAACTATTAGCTATTTAAAAATAGACATGGACTCTCCATAAATATAAAAAAGCCACATTTGGGATGAAAGCAAGAGGGTAACTCCACATCATGTTAGTGCATTTAACCATATGCAATGTTCAAAGCACCAACCTATCACAACTGACATGCCTTGTTTGGCCAATTCAGTTGCTGTTGCTTTTCCTATACCTGCAAGAATGACCGAAATATGTGATAGCTTTAAGTGAATGCGATGCCTTCAAAGCAATTAAGGCAGTCACGCAATCGATGCACTCACCAGAATTTCCACCTGTGATGACAACATGTTGCAGCTTGGATACACTTGCTGAAGGCGTTACAATTTTTGTATTGTATCCCTGTCAGAGAATGATAAGGGAACATGAGATGTTCTTCTCCTTGTTCGAATCAACTGCATGCAGAATTGACATGGTTGCCTACAGGATGATGAAATAAAGAATATCCTTGCACGAAAATCTTCTCATACATCAGAGAAATTAGAGTTTGTAAGCGCATCTTGCACTTGAAGAGGCCGAGCTAGTCTAACTAACTCCAAATGACATCCTTACGTATAGATGCTTTCCTGCTCTTCCCTCTACTTCTCCTTCGCATGGGACATGTCGACACATCAAATCAAAGGTTCTTTAGCCTGCAAATATTCTGGTTGGGTCTCAGGGATAATTTGGGCCTCCAAGCTAGAACTGGACCATGCTTCCACATAATACGACCTTTGCGGAAAAGCTTTGCTCCTTCTATTTCTATCACTATTTGCTGATTGCTGCCCTCCTCACCCGAAGAATGTTCCCATCATCGACCATTTTGATTGCTGCCCTCCTCACCCGAAGCGTGTTCCCATCATCCACCATATTGTGGCCGTGTCTGACTACAGGTGTTCTAGATAACAAGCATCGCACAAAAATTTCGCCCCACACCCCCGCCGTTTCCCCACACACACACACACACACACACACACTCTCTCTCTCTCTCTCTCTCTCTCTCTCTCTCTCTCTCTCAAGAAGCAAACCTTGCTGCTGCGTCCAGGACTGGCGTGAAAGGTCTTGAAGATGCTTGTGTTGTTGAAGGCGAGCTTGGATTCTGGCATTTTGCAACGAGGCGAAGGATGATGATAATGATGATGGCCATGCTTCATCAGGTGCAGGCATGCATTCATGGTCCTTCGTGTGTGTGTAGGCAAAGACAGGTTGATATGCACACTATCCTCCTCGATATGATGCAGGGTCATGAACGTACTCTTTCATAGATAACGCAGTAAGTGGTTTTTTAAAACTACTAATTAATTTGTAGTTTCAATTGTGATTGATACTAATTCTATTATTAGTAATTATGATTTGTTAATCATTTATTATAATATAATTATAATTAGTAAACTATTTAGAGTTGCCAGTTACTTCCATTATAGTTCATTAAATAGTAAGTTAAGACATAATTTAGTATTGATTAATTAAAAATTAGACCATTACTAATTATATTAGTGTTCTAAATCAATTATAGTTTTTAAAGTTAAATAATTAATTTAGATAATTAATTAGTTGATCTCATTAATTGCTTAGTTTTATATAACAACTAATTAGTGCAAATTAATTAAAACTTAACATCATTAATGTAAACAACTTTAGTAATACTACTAATTAATTAGTAGTTTCAATTGTGAGTAATACTAATTCTGTTATTAGTAATTATAATTTGCTAATAAATTGTTATAATTAGTAAATTATTTAGAGTTGCTAATTACTTCCATTATAATTCATTAAATAGTAAGTTAAGACATAGTTAAGTATTGATTAATTAAAAATTAGACCATTACTAATTATATTAGTGTTCTAAATTAATTAGAGGCACTACAAGGGACTGGGGCAATAGCGACGGCGTTTATCGGCGTCGCTATATGCGTCGCTATACGCGTCGCTATTTGCGACGCAAATAGCGACGCAAATAGCGACGCAAATAGCGACGCATATAGCGACGCATATAGCGACGCCGCAGGGAAAAAAAAGCGCGGCCGAAACCAGAGCGCCGTTTTCATTTTGTTTTCTTCGCCTTTTGAGAGCGAGAGCGAGGGAGAGAGCCAAGGCTTTGTGAAAGAAGAGGAGGAAGAGACTTGTTGCCGCCGCCGCCGCCGCCGCCACCGTCGTTGTTCGCGAAGGAGAGGAGGAGCCCTCGTTGCAAAGAGAAGCCGCCCACGCTCGCCATATCTCATTGGTGAGTCTCCCTCTCTCTTTCTTTTACTTGTTGAAGGTTTAAATCGTTCTCTTTTGTTTATTTAGGAGAGGAAAAGAAAGAGAAGGAGAGGGAGAGGGAGAGAGAGGGAGAGAAAGAGAGGGAGAGGGAGAGAAAGAGAGTGAGAGTGCATTCTCTCTCTCTCTCTCTCCCTTTTGCTTGTTTAATGTTTAAATTACTTTCTTCTTTGCTTGTTTAGGAGAGGAAACGAGAGAGTAAGAGAGAAAGAGAGGGAGAGGGAGAGGGAAAGGGAAAGAAAGAGAAAGAGAAATAGAGGGAGAGGGAGAGGGAGGGGGAGGAAATAGGAGAGGGAGAGAAAGAAAAAGAGAGGGAGAAGGAGGGAGAGTGCATTCTCTCTCTCCCTCCCTCTCCCTTTTGCTTGTTTAATGTTTGAATCACTTTATTTTTTTCTTGTTTAGGAGAGGAAATGAGAGAGAAAGAGAGTGAGAGGGATAGGAAGGGGAAGGAAATGAGAGAGGGATAGAAAGAGAAAGAGAGGGAGAGTGCATTGTATCTCTCCCTCTCCCTTTTGCTTGGAGGATGTTTAAATCACTTTATTTTTTGCTTGTTTAGGAAATGAGAGAGAAAGAGAGATAGAGAGGGAGAGGGAGAAAAAGAGAGGGAGAGGGAGAGGGAGAGGGAGGGGGAGGGGAAGGAAATGAGAGAGGGAGAGAAAGAGGGAGGGGGAGGGAGAGGGAGCGAGGGAGCGAGGGAGAGGGAGAGGGAGAAAGAGGGAGAAAGAGGGAGGGAGAGGGAGAGGGAGGAGGAGGGAGGAAATGAGAGAGGGAGAGAAAGAGAACGAGAGGGTGAGGGAGAGGGTGAGAGAAAGAGAGGGAGAGGGTGAGGGAGAGGGAGAGGGAGAGGGAAGGGAATGAAATTTAAGATAATATACGTATCGATAATGGTATGCAATGTGCTTTGCATACGGCCACGTACTTCATCAAAATTAACCCAAAATTATTGTTATAGAAGTGGAGATCCCTTAAATTGAGTATAGGATAATTTCTCTCAGGTCTTATGACTATGAGTAGAATTGATTGAAATAAATTTTATTACTATAGTTGTAAAATTTCATAGATGGCGCGCATTAATTTTAAAATGGATTACTTATACTCAAAGCCGAGATATAACAAAAAATTATCTACCGGGACAAACAAATCGTTGAGCATGATACAAGGCCGAGATATAACATCGGAAAATCTCTCGACTACTATATACAATGCAAGGTTTATGGTCAACTTGCAAGTTGACGTACATCTCCAAAAAGCTATCCATTTAAGCCTCGTTTGCTGTAATGTAGATAAGATGGCAAACGAAGAAGGTCCTATTGTTCAAGACCGCGAGTCGTATCTTAATCAGCGTGTCCCATGTCCTTGCTCTCAATGCAAGTTGGCAATTAGACGAAAACGTCGATTGTCTATAGAACACGTACGACGATTTGGCGAGTTTCAACCTGAGATTATTGATCAGGCGATTGCAGATTTTCAGCAAACGGTATTTTCAAGTTAGCATTTTTCATGCATTGTACTCTCAAGCTAATTGAAAACCATACACAATAAGATTGGGTCTTGTTGGCAAATTTTGTGTCCAGGGGGGTGATGTCTCGACCCAAGGGGGAGAGCACCCTTTGCGGCCAATTAGAAGAGTTCATGGACGTGAGATGGATGGATGGCAGGAGCCAATAGACCACTCGCAAGGCCCATCTATATCGTCAATGCCAGAGGAGACAGACAACCTTCCCGACTTGCCTACAATCTTGGAGCCTGAGATGGAGGCAATGATCGATGCATTGATTCCCATGGATGTTGAGACATCTGACCCGCTTAGAGAGGAAGCATCCATACCATTATATGATGGGTGCCGAGTATCTCGGTTGAAGACATTGCTTGCACTCTTAAGTGTGCAAGCGAAATACGGTTGGAGCGATACGAGTGTGACTGAGTTATTCAGGTACCTTGCATACAGACTTCATTGTTTTTTTTTTAAACAGTATTATTGTAAATATGGATGGATTTTTCAAGGTGTTTTATGATGTTTTCAGGTTATTGAAATATCATATTTTGGGAATTTGCAAAGTATTTTGGGATGAGATGGAGTATTTTGGGAATTTGCAAAGTATTATTACGGTGGATTACCGTAGCTTCTCCATGATAATATTCGATGTGCAGTGGTTCAAAGTGGTACTTGGAGGAGCTGGCGCAACGGTTCGACGAGGTCCATCTGGATTTCTCGAAATAGATTCCGAAAAAAAATGGATGGATTTGCGCGACACCTTTGTGTTGCCGGCACATTGTGAACAGGTAATCTTCTAGTCATTTGCTTGCTAATTGTAATACGACATGCTTTATGTCACAATGGTTTGAAGACGGTTTGTAAGTGTTTGTGAACAGGTAATCTTCTATCCAAATCCCCGACAACCTCGATGGTGGTATGTTATACCTTCAACTCCTAGAGGTGCGAGAGTATACGATCAAAGCGATGTTCCAGGCATAGATGAAGAATATATGCAAATAGAGGGATCGAAATTACAAGGGGTGGAGGCCACCGCAAGCTTGGAGCCCGCATCGGCTAACAATGATGGAAATACAGAAGTCGTAGAATTTTTTGAGAACGAGGCAGACTCGTTCTTTTGTGGTGACATGTCTATCGACCTTCCAGTGTATGCAGAGTTATGTCAGGAGATTAACATGGGACCATAGAATACTTCATTCTTGGAGAATTGTATTACTCAATTCGTTGTTTAGATCTTCCATAAAGGTAGATAAGATATGCATTTTAAGATGGATTTTTCAAAAATGATTTATATTAATGCGCTTTGTATAGTTTCAATTGATTATTCTAACATTATTTTTTATCTCTGCAGGTATCTTTATTTTCAGGATGAGTCGAGGGATGAGCGATGAGGAGTTTCAGGAGATAATGGCACGTATGTCTCCAGATCAGCTCGCGAGATTCAAAGAGATAGCAGATCAGGAGCTGTCTCGTTCTTCGTCAGGGCGCTCTGCTAGATCAGCTTCAGTGCGATCAGATGCTTCAGCTTCGAGCAGACGATCTCGACGCTCGCGACTTGGGCCAGAGGGAGGGACTGCGACTGCAGGAGGATCAGGGGGGTGCTGCTGTGGAGACACGGACGCGGTGTCTCCGTCTCGTCGTTCAGCTAGAGCTCGGTCACCTCCAGGATTTGTCACACCTGTGGGGACGTCCACTCCAGTTACTCCGGCTTTTGCGCAGCCGTCGGCAGATGTCACGCCTTTTGGTGGCACTCCTTTTGGTGGCACCCCCTCTGGTGGCACTCCTTTTGGTGGCACCCCCTCTGGTGGCACCCCTTTCAGTGGCACTCCGGGAGAGGGTACCCCCGTCGGTACACCGGATGTTCAGGGGTCTCCTGGATATGCCCAGGAGCGTGGACGGAGATGGGAGAGGGCCCATACGAGGCACACTCCTAGGGATTATGGATACCTAGTGGATGGCAGGTCAGGAGCTATCATCATGAATGATGAGGGGAGGAGGGTGATAGCTCGCATGAGGGAGTTGTGCCAACAAGTTTTTCGGCACAACGTCCTGGATCATTGGAGGAACATACCGGAGGGGAGCAAGGAGTACATAGTAGCATCCTTGCATGAGGAGTTCCCGGTGCCAGCCGCAGTGGATAGATTCTCTACGGGCTGGATGATGGATTGCATGCGTGCATACATGTCACATAGACGATCCGACGCACGCAAGGCAATCAAGAGTGGGGCTCCAAAGCCCGAGTGGTTAGATGCAGAGGACTGGCGCCGACTGAGGGAGGAGGCTACAAATTCGCCAGGACGTTGGAGTCAGCAGCGGGAGGCGGCGAGGGCACGAATCGAGGCCGGATCGGTACATCATCTTGGGAGTGGCGGCCACAGGACATATTTGGAGGACTTTGTAAGTTTCTCTTTTGTTTTGCTTATTTGTTTTTTTGAGATATTATTTGTACTGACAATCATATTTCTAACAGTTAGCATTTTGTTTTCTTTGCAGCACTCCATTACAAATCGTGATCCGCAAGGCCTTGAGACTCAATATGCAGAGAGGCACGGTCTCAGATCATTGATCGACCGATTGTACAGACGCGGCGGCCCAGTAAGTCTCTCATCTTTCATGTCCGTAGTTACCATGAGATATTTGAATGCATTATTGTATGGTGGATTGATATGTTGTTTCTTTTTCTGCAGAATCCGTTTGATGCTCCTTTGCAGAGGGACGAGCTTTCGGGGGACGACGATTTGTAGCTCGCCCTCGGATCCTTAGCGCTCACATACCTTTAGTTTTTAGTCGCCCGATCTATGTAGACATTTTCTATGTATTAGTGATATTGTTTTATGATTGTACCAATCGCATTTTATGCGATATCATGTATTTATTTCATCTATCAGTTTTATGATTTCAGTATAGATTCTTTTTGTTTGCAAACGCTTTGTATGCAGCAGTGCAGAAACTATTTTGTATGGCTCTCATACAGCACACAGTGCTATATGTGGCAGGGCAGCTTGCTGCCCTGCCACAAATTTTTTTTTTCCTCTGTTACCGTCGCTATTTGCGTCGCAAATTTACTGCAGACGTCGCTATTGTCGTCGCTATCAGCGTCGCAAATTCTCTGCAACCGTCGCTATATGCGTCGCTATTTGCGTCGCTATATGCGTCGCATTTGCGACGCATATAGCGACGCATATAGCGACGCAAATAGCGACGATTCCATGGCGTCGTCAATAACGACGCTTTTTCCGACGACGGGGGCAAATTTTGTTGTTTGTATTTTCGTCGCTTTAAACGTCGCTATAAGGTCTATATCTTGTAGTGAGGTAGTAGTTAGTTCACTCAACAAGGTATTTAGTATTTGTGATAATAGTTACTAATTGATAATGGTTATAATATTAAATTACAATGTTAGTTACTACTTAATTAATATTGATAAGTATAATTAGTTATCAAATTGTGATGTTAGCTACTAATCAATGCTAGTTACTAGTATCATTATTTAGTAGTTAATGAGTAATTAATTAAATAGTAGATTAACTAATTAGTAATACAATTAATTAATTAGAAACAAGTATAGATAATTAATTAAAATAGTTGACTAAGTATATAATAATTTGATTTATTGATTATAGTAATTATATTAGATTAGTTGGTTAATTGGATTAATTATACTTAATTAAATTAATAATAGTTAGCTAGATTAGTTGATTAGCGTTATGATTAGTCAATTAGTGTTAAATAAATTAAACAATTAATTAGTTAACTAAATTAGTGCTAATTAAATTAAATCTAGTGAGATAGTGTTAGTTTAGTGATTTGCTAGTTAAGTAGATTAATTATAATTAACTAGTAAAAAAACTATTTAATTAATTAAATTCATGTTAATTAAATTTTAAAAATTGGTTAGTTGATTATTTTAGTAACTATATTAAATTTAGTGAATCAACGTTAATTTGGTGAATTGAGGTTAATTAGTGTCAATTACATTAAAATAATTAGTTAGTTAATGAAATTAGTGTTAATTAAATTAAATTTAGTGATTTATTAATTAACTAATTTAGTAATTAATTTAATAGGTTTAATAATATACAATTACTTAGCTCGTAATTATTAAGTTTAGAATAGTAATAACTAATTAGCTAGTAATTATTGAATAGTAATAATTAGTTAGGTAGTAATTACTAAGTTTACAATAGAAGATTTGTACTTATAAACTTAATAGAAAAATGTGTATGTTTACTAATACACTTAACAACTAAATTGTTCTTATTTTCTAGCACTAAACTTGTTTTACTTAAAATTACCACAATTTGCTCGTTTGCTTTTGTCTAATGATTGCAAGCTTCAATTTGATTAGTTTTGTAATTGATAATTACTATTCGCTCAATTAATTAGTCTTAAAGGAAAACTATGGCTTTCAGAAAAACAACACTAAAATCATATGCTACAAGTTGATATGATATATGCAAATTTGAATTATCTTGGGTGACAGAATGAGGACAGAATGTGCAAGAATCATTAGCACTCTAACAATATATTCAACTTGCGGGCTAGTCACAATGTATCATCAAATTACTGCCTCACAAGCAAGTAATAGATATACAAAACAAATGCAAGTTTCAATAGCTTTGTCAAGTACTATCCTAATTCGTGCATGCCAACAATATGTGGTTGACATCATAGTAACAAAAGGTGTTCCATGTCGTACAAACAAACAAGCACGTAGTTGCCCTATTGCTAAACTACACAAAAAGGATTCAGCATGCTAAACCGTTACAACTATAGCTTCTAAGCACCATTGATGTCTCCATGTCAGTCTCCAAAATGACAATGGTAATTGCAAATTGAACATTGGATCGATGTTCAATTCTTGACAATCCTTTGGTCTATTGGAATGATGCATTGCTTGCTCATCCATCCCCTTACAACATCTACCATCGTTGATGTATTCATGTTTAATATGATGCATAATCTAGTTATCTAAAAATACATCACAATAGTAGAATATGAACATCCAAAGATATACCGGTATTTGCGTCCTCAGTAAGTAATCAATTGAAAGGATTCTAGAATTACACCATGAAAGATCCCCGTTCAATCCAATGTTACAAACAGAAAATGAAGCAGGTTATACTTTGCTTGACAACATAGTCGAGCCCATCCATTGATGACAAGCATTTCAAAAGGCTGATCAACATGATGCAACAAGCTCATCCTTCCCAAATATCACCTTGGACAATGTACTATTCCTTGTTATCTTTCTACTTGAACATGGTGCATATGATGGTAACATATATCTTAGCGAATACATCAAGATGCATACATCAACACTATTCTCTATCTATACCTTATACAAACCATACATCCTAATCTTATACCAACTAAAACAAGCTATGTTGATTGGCAAATAACACCAACAATACGTGCTGGCAAAGAGACATCGATAATTGCAAGCGAGAGAAAAAGAACATTTCCAATGAGAAGTGGTCAGCATATACTTCGCTATAACATTCTTGCGTCAATACCAAGGTCCCCTTCTGGGCATTGACGTAACTTGAAGGACCTTATCACAATGGTGGATGTGTGGGACATGCCTCACTTTTTCTTTACATTTGCCTACAAATGAAGTAACTGGTACAAAGTGGGCTGAGATCAACACATTGGAAGCCATTGCAAAGCATTTCAATCTAGAATTCTCATGGAGAGATTGCCCTATTGAGTGCACTATCGTGTTTCACACCAAGTTTCACTTGTTTTTCAATCAATATATCATTGGGAAAGCCACTTGTTTAGGATATGTCCAACATCATGTGATTAGATAGTATGAGATTCAACACAAGGGCCCATTGCACGCACATGTCATCCTATGGTTGCACAATGCATACATTGACAATACAGCAAAGGAATTCTGCACATATATTCCTTCGAATGATGATTGAGCTGCTGGAATTCTACACATATATTCCATTGAATGATGATTGAATTGTTGGAATTCTACACATATATTCCATCGAATGATGATCAATGCAATTCAACACAAAAACTAAAACACCTCATCTTGGCAAAACAATTTCATAAGTGTCATCGCACCTGCTACGTAAGTGGTACTAGTGGCATGGAAAATGCAAGTATGAATTTCCATTTGCTGCACACAACAATCCAGAACCAACAATAGACCCTAAATCACAATGGCACATCTACTACCATCCCAAAGATTAGCACCACAATGTTGTTCCATATCGCCCAATATTACTAGTATTATGGGGGGCCCACATAAACATTCAACGAGTAACAAGCTCATCCATCTCGTTTTATCTATTGAAATACACAATGAATGCTGAGCTTGTGGATATATTAAACATTTAGACAGAAGATGCCAAAAGACTAGATCCACAAGACTTCGATTCAAATACGCAAAACTAGTCTCCACCATAATACTTTCTAAGCCAATATCTCCCACAAAGGCGGCCTTGAACTACATACAAATTCCAATAGTAATAAGAATCAAGGTTGTCAACAAATACATAGACACCTACCTTGCTAGCATATGACAACAAAAGCTTACAAGGATAGGGAATATCATCAGGCACCTTGTTAATCTATATTGTGCCCAACCATCATGCTTACACAACCTGACATTCTACGAGAACCACAAAACCTACAGCATCACCAAACATACATTTTACATCTAATCTCAAAGATAAGCTACAAGATGCTTATGGAAACATCATCCAGCCTCACAAAAGACTAGTATGATTCAACCAATTTTCATTCGAGCCACCAAATTGAAGGCTTTTTCTTCAATACATTACTGCGACAATGTTCATATTTGAGAAAGAGCTAATAAGCAATCAAAATACAACACAATCATACTACATAGAGTGCCAACTCCATGATGTCATTGTAAATGAGGAGAATATCTCAAAATGTATGTCATCGAGTATACACAAAGGAATTTACTCGCATTGGACCGCGCCCACTAGGTAATGAATATGATCATCCAAAAAATCCCATTCATTAAAGATAACCCAACAATATTCACAGCAACTCCAATATCAATTGAGCATCAAAACAATGTCACATCAATACGAACCAAGATGTTGTAGCTAACAAAGAGAGTTCAAAACAATACATGGTAGTATCTTAACACAAGAACAACAAATGGTCTACAACCAACTCATCAATGCAACATTCGGCCTCCACATCATTATCAAAACATGAGGCAATGGGAAAAGCTTCCTTATATGCTATCATATTTACAATCTCATTTCCAATAATAAAGGCGTGTTGCTAATAGCAAGCACAAGAGCAACCACAAAGACTATCTAGCATGTCCACCATGGTACACTATCAATTTAAGATACTAGTTTGTGCACAACAATATCTTATATCTTTGTAAGAGATAGATGAGCGATACATCAAGTTAAGAGAAGCTAACATAATAATCATCGACGAGATCTCAATCACGAACAACATTTGACATAATAGTATGCCAGATAGTTGGCGTCTGCCAAGGATCTCTACTCAATCCATTTAATGAAAAGCTTGTGATATCGTTTGGTGACCTTGCATAGTTGCTACCAATCTATAACCATCAAACTGAGTTTTATTAACAATTTCACATCAGCTCATCATCATATTGAACACATGTGCAACACTACACCCTCCACAATTCAATTGACATGCTCATGGCCTACTGTTTCTACAATTTCTACCAGTGATTAGGCACCGATATCCAACTAAGGAAGATATACGATAGTGCCTAGACGAGTGTATCATTGATGAGAGCAAGATCCTAGACTTCATAGACTAGAGAACAACAATCATGTGTATACACAAGAAAGATATTCAAAAGTACAACATGCAGCTATTCCATAAATACTACACATCTAAAGAGATCCACATTGTCAATCTTCAAACAAATACAATTGAAGAGCCAAATTGTAGAGCTAGTTATAAGAAAATAATTTCCATGAGATAGAAGAGATAGCTGTCAAAGCAACTGCAACGATAATAGAGAAAGAATATCAATCATACTATAGGTGTGTGGGAACTCTCGCTCAACCGCCAAGACCCACGGACCGCTTATTGTTTTAAGTGTTCCAAGCCGAGGACTAATGGCTACCTCTCACATAGCCGACGTGCTATCTACCTATGAGTATAGTGAGCTTACCTCCATGCCGATCGAGTTACCTCCTCTCCCGCGCACTCCGGTAGCTCCACGATCCAAGTGCAAGCTTCAAACAAGCTCCACACTCCAAGCTCCATTGCCATGAGCAAGACAAGTAAAGAGAAGAGAAGAGAAGAAGAGAGGAGAAGATGGAGAGCTTCTCCTCCCCTCACCCTCACCCTCACACACTCACTCCCTCACACTCTCACACTCCCTCTCTCAAGCACAAGCTCAAGCAAGCAAGAAGAAGAAGAAGAAGAGGAGGAGGAGAGTGGCCACACACAAGAATGAACTTCTCATTCACTTTTCAACTTTATATACAAAACCCTAAATCTCTTTTGGGCGGTCATCCCCTTATCCCCTTTTTTACATGGCCGACCATGGCCTAGGGCCCTTTTTCCCATTGTCCTCCTATCTTCCTAGCTTCCTTCCTACCGCCCATCTACCTTTACAAATTGCACGGGTGAGAGCCCGGTGCTCTTAAAATAAATCATGGTTCACCCTATGCCTTTTTTATAAAAGTATTGACTTGCGCTTTTTCTCATGCACCTTTTTCCTTGATTTAGGACTTTTTTGCACTTCTTGTGTTTCCAGATTCTTCTTGGCACGCCTTCGTCTTCTATTTCACTCTTGCCTTGGCCTTGTCTTCTGCTTTAGATTTTCCAGCTTTTCCACCTTGTTCGTTTGAGGGTTAACATTACCCCCCTCCTAGACGAGTGCCAGTCCCATGGCACTCACCATTGTAGGTAGCAGGCTTTGGCATGCACCAAAGATGTGGGTGGAAGGGACATCTGTGGTTGCCATGGAGGAGTGTTGGTGGTGGTGCGGAGGAAGGTCATCGAGGCACGTTGTTGGCCTAGGTGGTTGGTGGTAGGGTTATTGGAGTTGGTGGTAGGGCTGTTCTTTGTTGGGGATTGCACTGATGGCCGGCACAAGTGTTGGTTTTTTTGGGGGTTTTGCACATGACGATTCTTTGGTGGGCTTGCAAGATGATAAAGGGTAAGAATTTAGAGTTAAGTGTTGATGAAGAGCGCACGGTACTTTTAGTGGAGTCATCAATACCTGCACTTGAAAACCTCTCATATGTGGTCTCTCCCTGGGGGTAGTGCTAGTTTTCTTATCGTGCACAAGACATAGTTTGATTAGTTTGGGAGACAGATTGAACTCTAAGCAAGCTGAGAGTATTGTCCTGCATTTGAGGACCCAAACTGTGTATATATTTCGGTGCAGATATGATGTGAGTGCTCGTGCATACTTAGATATTACGTAGTTAGAAGACCGTGGGTTCGGTTCCTCGTAACAATGTGTGGATAAAGCAAAGTTGTCCATGTTGAGGAGAAGTACACATGAAGGTGTATGAGACATCCTTTGCATTATGACAACACGATGTAGCATAATTGACACATTGACACCGGACTTTTAGTATAGCTGGTAGCTATTGGCTTTGCTCGACGAGTACGGTGTACTTTTCATGGCCATTCGTGCGGTGTTTACTACGAGTGATTGCAATGATACTAAGGCGGAGTGCAAAAAGGAATCGTGCAAATGGGTCAGGGTGACAGGTCTAACAATAGGCGAGACAAGCTCCCTAGGTATGTCCTACCCTTGATGTGCCCTGAACAATTGTGGGGGATGTGTAGAGGGCTTGGGGAGTAGGGATGGAGCCAGGCGACCAAGGTCATTGGGCGTACCTAATTTGAGGACCCCTAGGTGTCGTGTTGTGATTGTGAGTGATTTTTTCTTTTCTTTTCTTTTCTTTTTTCTTTTTCTTCTTTCCTTCTATTTTTCACTTTTTTTAAAAAAAAGAATAACATGAGTATAACCATTGCAATGCATTGAGGCTATCAGCCTTTTAATTGGATCGAGAAATGTCGAGATTCAAAGGCTGCGAAACTGGATATTACAGCGATGATTGTGTCCCAGCCTCGTTGCTAGAGGAACAGATGTTAAGATGGGGAGATACACTGGAGATTTTGCAAAACCTCTTTGTAACATGCGATGTTGGTACAATTGAGGTAACAGCTGCCGTGAGTGCCAGGTGTAGAGTTTATCCCAGAAAGAGAAAGTGGCCACTAATCATGCTTTGGGCCATGCGATGTGGGTGATTGACAAGGGTGATTTTCGCTTTCGACGGTGTAGCTTCATCATGGCTCTTTGTGAGGTTGGTGGTCTTATGGTGACTTGGGCATTGAACACTTTCATACAAAGACCTGTGTCGTCCTGCATCCACTTGACACTTCGTGAGAGTATATGCAAGTCACATGCATCAATTATAATGAACAGATGTAACACAAAAAGATATTACTTTATCAAAATACTATGGTGCTGGCTGCGATGCATATCCTTGGCGCTTGTTAAAGATGTGACATACATCAGTAGTAGGTAAGGGAGGTTTATACAGTTGGGGAGCCTGCCCCTTTAACTACTTAAGGACAAAAGGTCGTGACAAAATGGCATTTGGCAAGCAGCTTATACACATTGGGCCTATTCTATTTGTATGAGGCATGGTGAATTTGGGTGATCAGACGACAGGGGCTGTGCCGGTGGTGGGCTCCTGTTAGGCTGGGTGGGGAAGATATCGGCCGGGACTCGAATGGTGTAGTCCCTAACCGCAGCTGTTTCAAGAATGCTTTTAAAAAATTTGTCAAATTCCCTCTTGTCTCTAGTTGCCTTCTTCTCTTTCGAGCACCTGGTGCCCAAGCATCTTGTGGGGGCTTGCACAACTGGTGTTGCCATACCTCGGGTGCTCCCTTGAGCCTTTGTCCTCTTGGCTTGGGGAGTTTTCGGCCTACGTCCTGGGCAGTGTCTCTTGGGGCCTCTTTTTGGTGCGTATAGCTTAAGGGTAGGCACATATCGCTCTGGTGGAGGCACTTGTGCCTTATGCTCCCTTCTACGAAGGAGAGCTTCCTTGCATGCCAACTGCATTGTGTGCTCCATGATGGCTACTGTGGGAAAATCTGCAAAATGTGAATCAAGGTTAGACTTTGAGGCATGATAGAATTATTTGCATGAAAGGGATTAAATAGTGGATTATCAAGCGCATATGAGGAGGAGGTCCGAGATGAGGCATGCAGTGTTTGTTATAGAGGGACGGCCCCTGTGATGATGTTCATCCTGCCTAGACTGTGGGGCGTATTCCAACCATTAGCAGATCTTGGCTTATGCTAAGTTGCATGGACTGGTTGTCATGGAGTGGAGTAGGGCTCGTCCCCGAAAGGATAGATCGAAAAGGGGAAAGGTGTATAGAAGGGGATGGTGCCCCGTCTACGCCATCAAAGATGTTGGTCAGGGCTTCCTATGGCAGTAATGAGGGTTGCATGCCCTCCATCTAGAGGCGGGAATGGTCACACGCCTTCTAGACATGTGGTGAGAGGAGGGCCTGAGGAGCTCAGCCTGTCAAACCCAACTCTTCTCCCTACGCTTGACTATCATTGCTTGTGTGTGTTGATATTATCTATATAGGGTCACAAAACTCATTGTTTATTTATGTACATATTTACGAATCCATGTCACTCCGCGAGGATAAAAACCAATTGTAGAACTCAGGAATGTATTGAAGTGTGGCACATGCATTCAATACTCGTGGTAGCTTACTCAATAACAATAGATATTTTGCAACATTGAGTAGCATGGTACCTTGTCCAAGTCTACTAGCAACATGTAGCTTCTCCTCAGTGAGAACCTTATCAGCCAGAGAGTTCTCTTGGCTAGTTCCGGCTAAGTCCATACCTTGAATGGCAGTCAGTACTCGAAAGGAAGTTAGCGCCACATAGGTTGGGTCTCTTTGAGAACACCATTTAGCCAATCGCTCCTCTGAGACTGTCATAATCTGGGCTCCTAGTTCGGCCATTGCAACACAGTTTTCAAACCAAAGTTTTTCAAATTGACTTCGACCCTCTGATTGTCGCTTTAGTTGCTCTATCTCTAAGAGATTTGGTTGGCAAAGCACATCATTGAATGTTACAGTTAAGCATAGTTTGTCGGCTTCCGTGTCAAAGGTGAGTCACATGCGTTCATGCAAGAGCTTGTCATAGTGCTTGTCAATATACTCTTACTCTTCCCAGGATAGGGGAAATGACAACTATTCCCCAAGCTGCTTCTTGGGGAATGCACCCATGTCTGCAAGGATATAGACACGTGCAAATACTTTGAGTTTGGCATCCAACTTAGTTAAGCATTCTGCAACACTTCTATGTTCAACGAGGGCTTGCTCGGTTGCTATCTCATGCAAGGTTCTAGGAGTTTCCCTAGGCTTTAGCATAACTGGGGGGTCAGGCCTAGATGAGCAAGATTGGTCAACTCTAGGATTGCTTATGCTCTCAGGGTTTCCATGTTTCTCCCAAGGCCTTGCTGCTATTGTGTCATGGTTCTCCTTGGATGTGACCAGTATAGTCTTGTCACCCTATTGTGACAGTGTTGTGTCCACTCTTGATTGGTCAATGCGAGTTCTATTGTCAGTGGATTGAGTGTTGCAAGCAACTGTTGATGGTAATGGTTGCTTCAATTTTTCAAAGCACATGGATGTGTCTGAGGTTTCACCGTTGTTAGGGAATATGGCAGTGGGTTCATTCGTGGGTGGACTCGATGCTTTATTCCTTAGCTCTTCGACACTCTTGATCTCAATCTTCTTGGGGTCTACAACCACTTGTAACTACCATTGTTGTTTTCGTTTGTTTTTTCTTCTCTTTCTTAGGCAATCGAGGTGTATCCCTGGAAGACTCGGGACCTTGAACTAGGTCAATCGTTGATGTGCTTGGTTGGGCTTCAGCATTCTCTTTCTCTAGTGTGTCCTCATGGGACATAGCTATGGCCTGCTAAACAGCCCTGCTAGGTTGTGAGGGTACAACTGCCTCTCTTTTTGGAGAGTCTAGCTCTTTAGCTATTTCCCCTTTGTTTAGCTCCTCAAGCCTAGGCTTTAGGTGCTTTGGAAGTGCTGGAGTTGTCAAGGATGTTGGTTGCGACACCTCCTCCACAGGTGAATGGCTAAGGACACGTTCCGCAAGGGGCATTGTCACGGCCAAGGGCTATGACTGCTATGATCCCTGATTAGAAGTAGTAGTAGCTAGTTCAGTGGACTGGCTACTATTGGTGGATTGCGGTGTCAAGTCCTTAGGCTAATCAGAAGTAGTCGTGTCTTTTGTTGCCCTTTGAGCATTCACTTGTGTAGATCGAGCATTAGTTGATCTAGTCACATTAGGTTGCATAGGCATATCCTCGGGCCAAGAGCTACGGGTGGTGCCATGTCCCACCTCTTGGACATCTGGAAGCTTAGATGGAGATAGAGGTTGGAATTGAGCAGCTGCACTTGACAGCTGTTGTTGTGCTTCCTGTGTCCGTTTAGGGAAAGAGGGTGTAGGAGATCTGGGACTCTTAGGTGGACTTGGCACTGGCTGAACGATTTGCTTACGGTTACTAGACGATTGTGCCATTTGCTTTGTTGAGCAATCATCCTTCTTATGAGCAGCGTTGTGCCTGTAGTGCTCATTATCCTTTTGGAAAGTCAAAGGCTCCTTGAGCACTAGCGAATTTTGTGTGCACTTGACAGTTATATCTGATATCCACTTGTTAAGCATGCTAGGCTAAGGATCTACCCTTCGAATAGTCCTGTTTGGTTTCTTGATTTCAATCATGAGGGGCTTGGTCACTCCAATGTTTGTGACTCAAGACTTGTTTTTTCGTTTAAATTTCCTCTTGCGCTTCTTTGCTCTTGAAAAGTCCTAACCTTCAGCTGATAGAGGTGGTTTAGCAGGGGGCTTTGATACCCAAATCCATAGGTTACCTACGTAATACCCTTGAGCACATAGCAATGCTTGGGGTATCCATCGCGGAGTTGTGCTGGTTCTCCATCGATACCTTCGTCTATAAGGCTTGGGCTTCTTTTGTGGTCTTCTACGATATTTCTAGGTCTAAAGCATGTCCTTGGCATTGTCTCCTGACCTTCTTGTTTCAAGCATAGCCTCACTCACTGGTTCTCGTTGTTCAACCTGTGCTTGTATCAACTCTTTCAACAGGTCCTTGCTCTCATTACTAGGCTTGCCTGTTATGTTAGCACCTTCCTTGCCTTTCCCTCAAGGTTCGATGAGGTCACCCTTGCTAAAGGTTGTGACTATCCTCACACCCAGTAGTGTTAAGTGTATCCTCTGTGCTATGTAGTCAGCCTCACACTTTATCGCCCTTTTGAGGGTCTTTCTAGGAGGGTTTCTTTTCCACAATTAGCACCATTTGGAGGAACATGGAAGAGGATAGGCAAGCTTTCCGTTTCAATAGTTACAAGGATTTTGCACTTCCCTATAAGTGCTTGTGAGTGTCCCCCATAAGGACTAAGATTTGCATTAGTTGGTGTGAGCTCTGGTTGGCCTAGTAGGGTCCATGCGTCATAGGTCAAGATATTAAAATCAGCTTCTTCATCAATGAGGGCATTGATAGTGTGCTCTCTTTTCGCGGTGAGTTTGACCCTAAGATAAGCAGGCGGTACTATGTCTTCATCTTTCGGGTCTTGGCTTATAAATTTAAGCCTTCTGACAAATGCCCGATGTGGATTCTCCACTGATGTCTTGGATCATCTGTGCAGTGCTATTCAAGGTGCATCTATCGTCAGGGTTGTCATATCTAGTCATCCTCACAGTTGTAGCTTGATGTTGTTGATTTTCACTTTGACTAGATGCAGTCGAATGCAACACATACGTGTTTTTGTGGTGTGGCCTTTTTGCCCTTGTTGGCTAGATTGGCCCATTGAGGTTCTAGGGTCTTTGTTTGTCTTTGTTCGAGTATGGGCTTTTGGTCACTCCTTTGCAAGGGAGAATCCATGCTTGTGTAGAGCCATTACTACACTAAGATCTAATTTGGAGGACTTGTCATGGTGTGCGTTTTCTCTCCAACCTACTTGAGGGAGGTGCGGAGAGCCCCCTCTATGGGGGTCTGGGGGGGGGAGTCCCCCCCGGCTCGTAGGGCCATTACGGTAAATGCCATGCGCAATTTGAAGGACTATTTATAGCCAAGTTTTGAACTACTTGCTCTAGATTTCAGCCCAGTGATAGATCTATGATGTGGTTTTGGATCTATATGGTCTCTCGGTCAGTTTCAGGGTCTACAAGTTAAAATTTGAAAAGATTCAAATTCGGCCCAACAGGTTTGAATTGCAAGGGCCAAATGTCCGATTCGGCCAGTTCGAATGGGCCAAGGGCCGAATGAGAAAGGGCCAAATGTAACTAGTCTGAATGTCAAATTTGGCCAGTCCGAATTGTGGTTGTTCAAGGGCCAAGTGGTCAAATGGTAGTGGGCTAAATCGACCGAGCCGAGGGCAGAGTGGTTCATTTGAATGGGTTTGGGCCGAACGGTCAAGGGCTGAGTCAGGTTGGCCGAATGCCAAGTTGGTCCCAATTTGGATGGGCCGAGTAGTGGGTGTTCGAGTCGAGTGGGCCGAGGACTGAATTTCGACGCATCCGAGTTGAGTGGTAGTGGGCCAAGGGCTGATTTTGGGACTTGGCCCAGAATCGCCGTCACTCGGCTAGCCGAACATGGCACAATTTTGACCAACATAACAATAAATCCCTCAAATCACACGACTTAGGTCATGGCCTATCAGACACACCTCCAGATCAAAGCTATGGATGGAGGGGAAGAGTTGTATATACACGGAATAGCCAATAAACTCCAAAATGCAAATCCTCATGCCATGTTATGAGAGCAAAAACCCTGATGCTTGTTTTTCTTCTTTTTCTTTGTTTTTTCCTACCCTAATGCATCCAAATCAAATCATAAAGCAAATACCTACACTACTCCAACATGCTTTTCCAAATCCAAAAAACCAAAAACCTACTTGCTAAGGAGATCGAATACCTCTTCAAACTCCCTCGCTTCCTACCTATCTACCTCAAGCACTGGTTCGGGGAAAACCCTACTTCCATGCTCGATTCGAAGCGCGTAAGCGCTCAAGGCTTGAATTCTTTGGTCTTGGCAATGGAACCAAAATGTGGGAACTCTCGCTCAACCGCCAAGACCCATGGACCGCTTATTGTTTCAAGTGTTCCAAGCCGAGCACTAATGGCTACCTCTCACATAGCCGATGTGTTACCTACCTGTGAGTGTAGTGAGCTTACCTCCATGCCGATCGATTTACCTCCTCTCTCGCGCACTCCGGTAGCTCCACGATCCAAGTGCAAGCTTCAAGCAAGCTCCATCCTCAAGCTCCACGCTCCAAGCTCCTTTGCCACGAGCAAGAGAAGAGAAGAGAAGAGAAGAGAAGAGAAGAAGAGAGGAGAAGATGGAGAGCTTCTCCTCCCCGGTCCCTCACCCTCACACACTCACTCCCTCACACTCTCTCACTCCCTCTCTCAAGCACAAGCTCAAGCAAGAAAGAACAAGAAGAATAAGAAAAAGAGGGGAGCCTCATTCGTCTCTGATGATGATTACATCTTGGTAGCTTCTTCTCTTGATGTTAGTCAGTCGATTAATGCCTTGTCCACTTTTTCACAGTATTGGCTACTTTATTTGAGGGCTTCTTTTCATGTTACCCTACATAGTGATTGGTTTCATTCCTATTGCAGCATGACAGGTCTTGTGAGACTAGGAAATGACATGCATTGAATATTATTGGCATTGGTAATATTAGATTGCAATTTACTTTAGGTAGCAATTTTGTTTTGCATGATCTATGCCATGTCTCACCTTTGACTAAAAGCCTACTCTCAATTGGACAGTTGGATGATGTAGGATATCATATAACTTTTGATGATTCTATGTGAAAGATTACCTATGGGAATCTTGTCTTTGCTTGAGGTACCAAGGATGGTAGCCTCTATCCCTTGCTCTTGCATTTGGGTCTATTGACCATGTTTTGGTTGTGGCTAACATATAACATGTATCTTTATGGCATCTTTGCCTTGGGAACATGTCCTTAAAAGAGATGAAAATGCTTTCTCGTTTGTAGTATCTTCTACCCCTTGACTTAAATGTTTTGATTCATGTAATTATTATCTTTATAGTAGGCAGATGTGTAGTTCTCAATAAGAAGTTTGGCATTACGTGCATGGGTGAGCCTCTAGCTCCTGATTATTTTGATGCCTGTGGTACCATGTCTTATCAATCACTAGGTGCCATGGAGTATTCTATGACTTTTATTGACGATTATTCAGACAAGGTATGGGCATATCCCATAAAAGCAGAAATCAAATGTATTGGCTACCTTTTAGTATTGGCTTGCTCTTGTTGAGAATCAATCTAAGTATAGGCTGAAATGCCTAAGGTTAGATAATGGGGGTGAACATGTCTCTAAAGTATTTAAGTAGTTTTGTTATGAGTGGGGTACTAAGGATCATTTGACTGCCCCTTACACCCGACCCCAAAATTATATTGTAGAGCATACAAATAGGATAATTTAGAAAAGAGTCCATAGTATGCTTAGCTAGGTAGGCTTACCACAACATTTTTGGGGTGAGAGAGTTACTATTGCCATACACTTGATAAACAAATCCCCATGCACTACTATTGGTTGTTAGGTTGCAAAGGAGATATGGTCTAGAAAACCTCCGTCATATACTCATTTGTGTGTCTTTGGATGTGGGAATTTTTGTCATGTTCCTAAGGACAAATGTAATAAGCTAGATCCTAAATCACTGGTGCGCAGATCGGATACTATACGCTCACATAGTGAATGCCGGAAGGTCCCCAAGAATAATAGAACTCTACTTTTTGCACAAAATTCAATGTAAAAAGCATGAACGACATGAACAAGAGACCGATTGGGTGCAATCTCCCCCCATGCCTTGTGTGAGCGCTCCACAAAGCACGTATTTTATGTATTATTCATCTTCAAGCTCAAATAATAGCCCAAATTACAAAATAGCAAGCTTTTAGCTTTTGAGTTTGCTTTAGCACAAAATAGGAATAAAGCTAATGGACGGTGCCCAAAGAGTTTGGCATGCCCAATACAATGTCCAAGTATAAATAACATAATCATGCGCCCATGCGCATACAAAATAATAATAAATATCCAACGCCTCAATAAATAGGAGTGGCGCCCATCAAAATATAAATGATAAATTGAATACTCGCTATCCTCCAATGCTTTCCTCCGCCACTGCTGCTATCTCTACACATCAACTGAAGCATTCACAATCGTTAGTAAAATAATACAATTAAACCGACAAAAGTGAATACCTAGCAGTCTTCAGCTACATAAATAAATCAACTGGTTAGAAATCAATCTTAACCTTAATTTATTACGAGTGCGCACTCTAAACTCATAAACGTTTATTAATTTAATATGCATTTTACGGAATCACCCGCTATGAAATCACCCATGTACACACTAAATTAATGAAACGCCCGAAAAGGACAGGCGTCCCCATCAACTTCTCGCACAAAGAATCCACTTTTTGTATGAGCCCCGGTCATCAAAGTTTACGGAATCCACCGTAAAACCTCACGGAATCCACCGTGGCATGGAATCCACCATGAAATATGCCTCCTGGCATCATACCCCCGGGGTGGGATAGCAATTGACCTCAATTGCTATTAGCTCAATGTGGAGCTAATAGAGTGGGGAAAGCATTTAAGTCTCTAGCGTGCATCCATTGTGCTTCCTCTACAGGATGGTTCTTAAATTTGACTAGATATCTAGAATATCTTCGGCCAGTTCTAGTAGTCATAAAGTCAGTGTCTATGATACCTTCAGGTTCAAGTATTTCAGTTTCTTCCTCTAACAAAGGTGGGTTTTCATAAACAGGGTGTACAGGTAATTGGCCTCTAAATGGTCTTAATAAACTAATGTGAAATGTATTGTGAATTTTCCAGTGAGGTGGTAATTCTGACTTGAATGCATTATCATTAATTTTATGAATGATCCTACATGGTCCATAGAATCTAGGGGCTAATTTCACAACTGGGTGTCTATCTACACTTTGTAGTCTACGTTTTTCTATTCTCAACCAAACATAGTCATCAACTTTGAAATTCATTGCTTGTCTTTTCTTATTAGCTTGCTTGGTATATGATTGCTGGGCTTTGGTAATCATGGCTTTAACCTCATCAAAAATAGTATTATGCATACTAGCAATATCATCAGTACTCTAAATTCTATTTGACAAAGATGCAACAGGTGTAGGTAATCTATAACCATAAATCACTTCAAACGGTGCTTTCTTTGTAGATGTGTGTGGTGTATTGTTATATGCAAATTGTAATAAATGCAAATGTGTATCCCATGTCTGAGGTTTAGAAATAGTATAAGCACGTAAAAGATCTAGTATAGTACTGTTAGTGGCTTCTGTTTGTCCATTAGTTTCAGGATGAAATGCGGATGAGAAATCAATTTTTGTGCCTAGGTTAGCAAACAAAGTAATCCAAAAGTTGTTACAAAATCTAGAATCACGATCAGAAATAATAACTTTTGGTAATCCATGGTTAGTGAAAACAGTTTTCAAAAATAATTGTGCTGCCTGTGATGCTGTTAAAGTTTTCTTACATGGAATGAAATATGCTTGTTTACTAAACCTATCTACTACTGTCCAAATCATATCATGGTTAGATTTAGTATTAGGTAAACCAGTAATAAAATCCATAGAAATTTGTTCCCATGGTCTAGATGGAATAGATAAAGGCATAAGTAATCCATACTGTTTACCATGATGTCTCTTAACTCTTTGACAAATCAAACATTCAGAAACAAAGTTAGATACATCAGTGTCCATATGCGGCCAATAAAAATCTTCAGTTAATGTACGTAAAGTAGATATTATACCTCTATGACCTTGATATGGAGGACAATGAATCTCATTCAAAACAAAAGATCTGAATGGAACTGTAACACATAATCTCTTTTCATAAAACATAAATCCATCATTATATGACAATGAATCAATAGGAATCAAGTTATTTTGAACTAATTTATTCCAATCAGCATGAAAAGTAATATCTTGATGATAAGTATCTTTCAAAGCAATCAAAGAATCAAATGATATAACAGAAATATTATGAATGGCAGGTCTTCTACTTAATGCATCGGCCACTACATTTTCTTTACCGGGTTGATATTGTATAATAGGATGAAAACTCTGAATAAAGGATACCCATTTGATATGTCGGTCAGATATTTGGGGTTGGCTAAGTGAATGTCTAATACTTTGCTAATCAGTCTTAATCATAAATTTAGAGCCCATTAAGTAGTGTTTCCACTGTCTTAAGGCTTGTATAACAGCTAATAGTTCTTTGTCATATGTGGAATATTTTAGTTCAGAAGGTTTCAGCTTACAACTAGAATAGGCTATAGGATGATTATCCTGCATAAGTACAGCTCCTATTCCTGATCCACTAGCATCAGTCACTACTAAAAAGAATGGTCTATTAAAATCAGGTAACTGTAAGACAGGGGCATGGGTTAATGCATGCTTCAATAAGTCAAAGGATTTCTGTTGATTATCGGACCAATGATAGACAATACCTTTTTTCAGAAGTTTAGTTAATGGTAAAGCAAGTAATGAAAAATTACGCACAAACTTCCTATAGAAACTAGCAAGACCAAGGAATGATCATAACTCATGCACATTTTTAGGTACATGCCAATTCAATATTGCATCTATTTTCTTAGGGTCAACTTTAATTCCATCAGATGATACAATATGACCTAAATACTCAATTTCTGATTTAAAGAATTCACTCTTTTCAGGATTTTCATACAGTTGATTATCTTTTAGTAACTGGAAAACCAATGACAAATGCTCATAATGTTCTTTCTCATTTTGACTAAACACCAAAATATCATCAAAGAAGACAATAACACAATACTGATATTTCAAAAATATACGGTTCATCATTCTACTAAATGTAGCAGGTGCATTAGTCAATCCGAAAGGCATCACTAAAAATTCATAATCACCAAACTGTGTCCTAAATGCTCTCTTGAATATATCAGACTTATCTAGTCTCACCTGATGATAACCAGATTTAAGGTCTATTTTACTAAATATAGCAGATCCTTGCAGTTTATCCATAAGGTCATCGACTCTAGGAATTGGATACCTATTCTTTACAGTGATCTTATTTAAAGCACGATAGTCAATGCACATACGATAGGTATTATTCTTTTTCTTGACTAACAGAACAGATGCACCAAATGGAGAACTACTAGGTCTAATCAATCCTCTATTTAGTAATTCCTCAACTTGACTTTGAATTTCTTTTTGCTCTATCTGGTTATGCCTATATGGTGCTTTGCAAGGTGGTTGTGTACCAGGAATCAAATCTGTTTTATGGTCTTCTGGACGTGAAGGAGGTAAACCAGGTGGTAGATCTTCGGCAAAACAGTCTTTAAAATGTGCAAGAAATTCTTTATGCCTAGGATGCATATGATTTTCTTTAACTTGCAATTCATTCACCCAAATGAGATAGGATTTACTACTTTTGCGTAATGCACATTTAGCTTGAGTATGCGAAAGCAGTGGAAAAGCATTAGATGCATGCATACCATACAATGTAATATGTTTTCCTTGAAATTGAATATTAATTGAATGTGTGGAATAATCTATATCTGGGTTATGCTGATGACGCCAATGCATACCTAAAGTAATGTCACTCGACTATAATGGAACAACTAGAAAATTTCTTCTTTCAGTGTATTGACCAATTTGAATCTCTAAGTCATGCACTTCCTGTGTACCATTATACCTAGTGCCTAAGAATGCTGCTTTAATGCGATAATGCGTAGGTACAGTCTATAATTTCAATTCCTTACTATTTTTGCTGAAATAAAATCATGAGTACTACCATCATCATGCAAAATAATCTTTTCCTTTCCATGCACTAAACATTTCATAGTCAATAAAGAATGTGGAGTTGGCATACCTGGTAAAGTATCTGAAGGAGTAGTAGTATCGTTCTCATCTTCCGTGAAATCAGGCATATCTTCATGTTCATCTTCTTCCATTGCTCCAAGGTAGTTGATATGAGCAGGTGGCTTCTTCGAATGGCAATTTGCTGCTAGATGTCCAGGCTGGTGGCATTTATAACATACTATTGGCTTGGCTTTGGTTACATTGTTTGCAATGGCGGGAAGTCTAGGGATATTGGGATTTGGCTGTGGAATAGGCTTAGGGTTTTGATTGGCATTGGATGGTAAAGCAGGTGGTTTTGCCCAATTTTTACGGAAATATGATGAAGTAAAACGACCTTGATTAAATCTTCTAAAATTTGAGTTGAATTGCTTAGATCCATAGTTACCATTGGCTTGGAATTGCTGTGGACGTCTGTCTCTACCTTGCAGCTTGTCTTCAGTGTTGTGAGCTAATGAAATTGCGTCTTCAAGAGTAGCAGGCTTGAACATGTTAACTTCAGCGTAGTAATGCCCAAGGAGTCCAGACATATACTTGCGCTTGTGTATCGCTTCAGGTACATCTTCAAGCATGCGTAACTGGAGTAGTGCATTCCAAAAATGCTCTGTGTACTGAGGAATAGGCTCACGATCCCGTTGCCGAAGAAGATCCCATTGCTTTATGGCTTTCTCATGAAATTGTGGAGGAAGAAAATTCTGCATAAACTTCTTCTTGAAATTCTCCCAGGTAGTGGGACAACCTATACTCTTGCGTACTACAGTCCACCAAAGAGATGCTCTATCCACTAAATGATTAGTGGCACACTTGATTTTATATTTTTCTGCATAGGTTTCCTCATGAAAATAGTCATCAAACTGACTAATGAATGCAAGAATAGTTTTTCCCTCTCGAGTGCCATTGAAAGTACGGAATTTAAAATTTCTTTTACTTATCTTTGATTCCTTGTAGATAGTTTGAGCTTCGAGAGTTGCATCGATGGTATGTCGGATAAGGTCTTCAGATTGAGGTTCCTCTTTGTCGGTAGACGATCTTTGTAAATTTGCCAAATTGAACTTGTAATGCTTGCCTAGCTCGTTGTTCTTCATCCAATTGCATCATAATTAAGTCCAGCTTTTGCTCCATCGTAGGTTTAGGTAGGTCGCCTTCAGCCATTAAATCATCCATATGTGGTTTCGTCATCCTGCAAAACTCAAAAGACCTCTCACTCTAAAATCAAGTTAGCGGAATGAGCGTAGCTCAAGTTCGGGAATACAAGGCTTATGTATTTTTGGGTGTGGCTTTCACAATCTTTGAAAAATCTGCGTTTTATCCTTCTTCATATGCTGAAAATGTTTCAGCAAACCTGCGTATGCGTAGAGTATCTTCCAATGAACAACTTTGCAGTTCGGAGTTTTTGTGTAGGAACAACCCTTCTATGAGTTTTGAACAGAAGTCAGTTTTGACTCCAGTTGACTTATCGGACTTGCAAAGTACCAGACTTATGTGACTTGCAGAGTTTGTAGACTTGCAGAACTTGCTTGCTTTATGTAACTTGTAGAACTTCGACTTAATAGACTTGCAGAATTTGATTGGTTGTGTGTGACTTGGAGTTTTGATATGACTTGACTGATTGAAGCTTAAGTGATTAAGCTTGGTAGTGTAGCTTAGTAAGGGCAGCAAGTCGTCAATTTGAGGGGGGGGCCGTTTTTCTTCATGAGGCGCAAATTTCGGAGGTATTCTGACAGCTCGCGATGAATTTGAGAAGCTTAAAGCTTCTTTAAGCTTTAGCTAAGCTTTTTAAGCTTTTAAACTTATGATTAGAAGACTTATCTCTCTGGTTTTTGATGACTTGATGAAGAAGAGATAGAAGTGGTCCTCCGCCTCTGCCAGCTGGTCCTTCACAGTCTGATGATGGAAACAGAGATTCTTGACCGCCAGGAATCTGCCTGTATCGACCGTTCGCGATGAGATTGACCATAGAGCTCGATCATTCTAGGAGCTTCGCCTTCGCACAAGATGGGTAGCGATTGGAAGCTCTTGATCTCAGCTTCGCTCTGATACCATTGGTGCGCAGATCGGATGCTGTACACTCGCATAGTGAATACCAGAAGGTCCCTAAGAACAATGGAACTCTACTTTTTGCACAAAATTCAATGTAAAAAGCATGAACGACATGAACAAGAGACCAATTGGGTGCAATCTCCCCCCATGCCTTGTGTGAGCGCTCCACAAAGTATGTATTTTATGTATTATTCATCTTCAAGCTCAAATAATAGCCCAAATTATAAAATAGCAAGCTTTTAGCTTTTGAGTTTGCTTTAGCACAAAATAGGAATAAAGCTAATGGACGGTACCCAAAGAGTCTGGCATGCCCAATACAATGTCCAAGTATAAATAACATAATCGTGCGTCCATGCGCATACAAAATAATAATAAATATCTAACGCCTCAATAAATAGGCGTGACAAAATATAGGCGTGGCGCCCATCAAAATATAAATGATAAATCGAATACTCGCTATTCTCCAATGCTTTCCTCCGCCACTGCTGCTATCTCTACACATCAACTGAAGCATTCATAATCGTTAGTAAAATAATACAATTAAACCGACAAAAGTGAATACCTAGCAGTCTTCAGCTACATAAATAAATCAACTGGTTAGAAATCAACCCTAACCTTAATTTATTACGAGTGCGTACTCTAAACTCATAAACGTTTATTAATTTAATATGCATTTTGCGGAATCACCCGCTATGGAATCGCCTATGTACACACTAAATTAATGAAACGCCCGAAAAGGACAGGCGTCCCCATTAACTTCTCGCACAAAGAATCCACTTTGTGTATGAGCCCCGGTCATCAAAGTTTACGGAATCCACCGTAAAACCTCACGGAATCCACCGTGGCATGGAATCCACCATGAAATATGCCTCCTGGCATCAATCAATGAAATACATCTTTCTTGATTATGGGGATGTAGGTGAGATGGGCTATTACCTATGGGATCCGCAGGCTAGGAAGGTGAGATGGGCTATTACCTATGGGATCTGTAGCCATGATATTGTTTTGCATGAGAAGAAGATGCACATAAGAGCCCGAGTAGGTAGTTGAGGTATGCAGGGTGATATTTTAGGAGGAGCCTCTTATTACCATACAGCCAGCTAGATAGCCTACAACTGATGTTCCAGTGGCTCATGATCATGGTATTGGACTTGATATACAAGCTTCGTAGCCTGGGTCTACTAGAGATAGATGTTAGCCTTGATCAATTTGATCTCTCCATGGGCTATATTATGGTGATAGATTTTGGTGAGCCCTTTACTTATAAGGAGGCTATACAATTGGGTATACAAGTTGAAGAGTATCCTTGGATGCCCCAAGCTAGCATATAAGGCTAGATTTGTCGCTAAGGGTTTTAAGTAGGAGTATAATATTGACTTTGATGAGGTATTTTCTGCCCATCACAGTCATCCTAGGGTGAAACGAAGTGCTCACTTGTGGGTATGTGGAAGACATAGTGCTAAAGGGTGGCATTCCCCCTAAGATGCACCATGGTGCAAAGGGGTACTGGAGTGAGGATATGTAGAATATGGCGTGGAGAAGGAGAAAGTGCTAGTAGCGAAGATGGAGGATGTTACTCCTAGTGTATTAGATGCAAAAGTGAAGTGTAATTCAAGGTTTCGGAATGAAGAGGAGGAAACTGAGGTGTGGATTAGAAGAGGTTGGGATGGTAGGGGTTTGAAAAGAGTGGTTTACATGCTCAAATGAAACAAAAGATGTAGATATACCTGATGAAGGATGTTTACTTTGAGAGCCCCTCTATTGAAGTTTACATACTAAAATAGTCAAGATGACTATCCTACGCTTAGTATTGCCCTTGGTTGCTTAGTTAGATCTGGATCTCTATTAGATAGATATTAAGATGACTTTCTTATATGGGGACTTACAAGATGATATTTATATGCAACAACCTAAGAGCTTTCAAGAAAAAGATAGGAGACACCTAGTGTGCAAGTTGAGAAAGAGCATGTATGGTCTTAGGCAAGCACGTAGGGAATGGTATCATAAGATTGATGTTTTGATGGTAGCCTTATTACCTTGGTACTTTATGTGGATGATATATTGATTATTGGGATAGCTCATGATGAGCTAGATGCTTTGAAAACTCAGCTCAAGAAGAGCTTCAAGATGAAGGACATGGGGTAGGCCTCACATATTCTTGGAATACACATCACATGCAATCACTCTAAGGGGCTCCTTTACTTGTCATAGAAGGAGTGCATACAAAAGGTCTAAAAGACCACTTTGATATGCAAAATGTTAAGCCTATTGGATATCCTTTATCTTCCCACGTGAAGTCAATTAGGCAGATTATCCCTAGTCAAATGAGCAGAAGGCCAAGATGGTCAAGATCCCTTATGTGTTTGTAGTGGGCAGTTTGATGTATGCCATGATAGTCACTTGTCTTGACATAGCATTTGCAGTGGGAGTTGTGGCATGCTATATGGCTACACTTGGTTGGAGACATTGGGACATTGTGAAGGGTATCATGAGCTACCTATAAGGCACTACATATATCATCATTTGCAATGGTGATTAAGATACTACAATCATAGGTTACAGTGACTTTGACTATGCAGGACATGTAGATAGTAGGAAGTCCACCTTTGGATATGTCTTCACTTTTGTTGGAGGTGCTGTCTCTTGGATGTCTAAGGTGCACAAAAGCATGGCCTTATCTACTACTGAGGTAGAGTACATTACAGCCATTGAGGCTTGCAAAGAGGCCCTATGGTTAGTGTTGAGATTCAAGCTCATTATCACTGTCATCGACTCTATCTTGATAGCTGTAGTCTTAGCTGTCATCATCTACCATGTGTATTATTAAATGAGTTGAGACTCAACCATAGTTAGTGACGTAATCAGTTAGTGACCTAGATTGTTATGTAGTGTATGGCTAGAATTTAGTCTATGGGTTCTAAATTTAAAAAAAAGGTGAAGAACATGAGAGTACACTACTCTTTGTGTGTGGGTTTCTCTCAATGTCTGTGTCTTTCTCTCTCCCCCTAAAACTTTGACATGGTATTAGAGCCTTGAAGCAATGAAACCATGAGCCTGCGAGGGCTTGAAGAGAAGAAGACTGAAGTGGACTTGTAAGAAAAGGAAGCCATAGCTGACAGTTAAAAAGGTATGCATTTGTAGTGTGGCTTGCTTAAGGCCTATTGAGGCATTCCAGGTGGACCTATTGACATGTATTGGAGCCTTTAAATGAGCCTATAGTGACTAGCATTGACATAAGTTGAAAAGTGTGACACTCTTAGATTTGTGCTTGTCTTTTTGCCTACAATTGTTAGGAGTTTCCAGCCATCAAATGATTTGCATTGGCATACTTAAACATCAATGGATGTTTGACAAGAGCACAATAGCGATAGGATATATGTGAGCACCTTGAGAGTGAAAGGAGGTGCATTTGTTGAATGTAGGGTGATGCCATAAACTTTGTGGCATCTTGTACTTGATAAGTTGAACTCATTGAAGCTGGCCCTTGAAGTTGAAGATGTAGTTGGGGCAGGTCGTTCCCTGACGCTGACCTTGAGTGGATCTGTCCGTTGAAATTGACAATGGTGTTGGATGGATCCGTCCTCTTCCTTTCTGTGGTTTCTACACCGCAATCTTACCATGGCTTTTCCTTCAAGGTGCCTTATCCCTTTGCTAATGTTGGTTTGGTATGCTGATAAAATGAATTATATTGCGCCTTGCACTTTTCTTGAGAGAGCCTTGCTAGAATATCCAGTGCTTTCCCACATTCTTTTTGAGCACCTTGCTAGAATATTCAGTGCTTTCCTTAATCCTTGATAGCACCTTGCTAGAATATTCGGTGCTCTTTGTCGTTTCTTCTGATCTTGCCTTCTCTTCCACTTTTCCCGCCTGGGCAGAATGAGCTTCTTCATTCACTTTTTGACTTAGGTTTGGTCCTCCTCTGATTTGTTTCATCTGCATGGTGACATGTTGCATAAACATTACCCCCTTTCTAGATGAGTGCTGGTTCCATGGCACCTACAATTGTGAGTTGATGCAGATCCAGTGATTTTAAAGGTGGTCATGTGAGTCAATGATGATGGGGCTTTGTGGAGATTGGTCTTGGGAGAAACTGATCACTCGATTGAGGTGGTGGAGGCTGAGAGTAAATTGAGTGGATGATAGGGCCTTCGAAGGTGGTGGGTTTCAGCGTTTGTGTTTACCTGAACAAAAAAAGAAGGTGCGCTACCTAGGGTTGTGTCTACTTACCATGTGGTCCAATGTGCTTGTGCTCATGAAACTGGGAGTTGCCTCGGTGGTGTCCCACACTTGAGGACCCAGTTCGTGCATAGGGGAGGTGTGGTGAGTGTGGCTTAGGGAGACAAGTCTAATCATAGGCGATTGTGACCTCCCTAGGTATGTCCTACCCTTGATATGCCATAAGTGTGTGAGTGGGGGTGTTGAGAGTGGAATGAGAGTGGAAAAAGACTGAAATTTTGTCTGATTTTTGTTGTTTTTGAGGTATGAATGATTGATACTGATGGATTTTGAGTGATGTATGGTTGTTAATGGAAGTGTTTGAGAGTTTTTTGGATGATATTGATTATATTTTGGAAGTTCATGATGATTCTTAGTAGAAATATGAGGCTCTGTGATGTTCTGATAGGTTTTGTTGAGGTTCTGATACCTTCTGTATAACTTTTGTTTTGTTCTGATTTTCTTTTGTATGAAGCATGGATTGATGATTGATGAAGTTTGAAATATTTTGAAGGTTTATTGAATAGTTTTTGATAGTTTGGAATAGTTTTAGTATGAGTTATGAGGTTCTGATGTTCTCTGATGACTTTTGTAACCTTCTATAGAGTCTCTGTCTCTCCTTTGTTTCTGTTCTGTTTTGTAGATCTTCTGTAAGTTTTCTGTAGAATGAATGTGTGACTTTGGAAAAGTTTTGTAACTTTTGGAAAGGATGAATCTAAGTTCAAAAGAGCTAAAACAAATGGAAGAAGCAACTGCTCAAGACTAAAGAGAAGACTGAAGTGACAATGACAATAGTGAGCTATGAAGAGACACTGTAGTGGCTCTGGTGCCCTTTCATACCTCCCATACCTCTTGAGAGGTGCATCCACGACCTAAGAGGGATTATTAGGTGCCATTATTGAGTATTGTAGTGAGGATATGATGTACTATTGAGAGTGTATGAGTGTGTGAGAGATCATATGCGAGAGATAGTCAAATCTATCAAGACAATGTATCTATCTAGGAGAGATCAAGAGAGAAAACTATGAAGACATTGAAGATGAATACTATGTGATTGATTTACATTCAAAAATGGTGTATTCTTTTATGTTCCTTGTTCTATTGATGGATTTTGTGAAGATGTTAAAGATTATGGTTGACTCTATCAAATCCGTGGGAGATATCTATTATGATGCTGCTTGCAGATTTGCTGCTTTCCTTGTTTTGGTCATCAAAAGAATGAAATAAAAGCTTGTTGATGTTACAAGATAGATTATCTTGCAGTAGAATCCCCTTTTCCTTGGTGTTCCTCTTGGGTCTCCATGTTTTTGGTCAGGGAAACTTGCCATTAACAAGCATCAGAAGAGGCTGAAAATGAAGGAAATGGCATTGCCAAGAATAGAAGATCTCAATGGATGCTTGCAAAGTTCCTTCTTCTTTTGAAGAGTTGGAGATTCTTATTGCCAAAGCCACTTTCCACAAGAAGTTCATCCCACAATGGCGGAAACACATTGCCATCATGATGCATGCTCTATGTGGTGGACTATTTCATCTTCCTATTGAAGCAACAGAAACTTGCATCTTGGTGGCAAATTGTTTGGAAACAAATTGAAGAGTAGAAATAGAGAGAATGACTATCCATGGAAGATTTGGTATTCATTGAGAAGTTTCTAGACATCATCAAGTGGGAGATCGTGAAGAAGCTTCAGGAGTCGTGATCTGTGGAGGTTCACAAAAACAAGAAGGAAAAGAGTTGGAATTTGTTCGTGGATTCTCAACAGCAAGATACGTGGGATGCTTGGTGCACTGACAATCTTCTGTTAATCCAATTAGCAACCCACTGGAAGTTGGTAGACAGAGTGTTTTTTACAACATACATTGTTGAAACCATCAGAAGCTGGCATTATTATAATGATGGCACAACAACGATCCTAAGAAGAATGAGTTTTGATACATTCAGAACGGAATATCTCCCCCTCTGTAGTGGTTTGAAAGCCAAATTTAGAGATGCTAAAAAGAAGGAAGTAGAAGAGATGTTGGCCAGAGAATCCCCTAGAGACTGAAGTCGTCTCTGATTCTATTCTCTTGAGTATAGATCAACTGGTTGGAGCCAACCCCCTGATGAATGACACAATCAAGAGGCAAGCATTAGAACGAGTCCGGAGGTACGTGAGAAGAGAGAAGGCAAGAATCAAGGCTGAGAATGAGCTTGCAGCAGAAGCCTCCTTTGATGCCTTAAAAGTACTCTTTACAGAAGTCCCCATGGCGACTCGAGGTCCCCTTCCTAGTCAGATTCGTCCTGGAAATATTGATGATAGGCCAGCAAAAGTAGTCCCATTGCCAATTTTTCAGGGAGAGTACAATGAAGACCCTGATCTTTATGTAGCCAAATTTATGGTAGCACGTGTGGCTAATAATGCCAGAACCCCTAAGCATTGGTTAGCAATATTCCCCGCCACTTTCAAAGGCGCGACGTTTCAGTGGTATGAGAGACAAGCAATAGGAACTTTTGGCACATGGGACGACTTGAAGTTGACATTCCTCACTAAATTCAGGCGTGAAGATTTTGAAGAGTGGATACGAGAGGAGTTTATGAACCTACGTCAGTCCTCTGGAGAAAGAGTAGAAGCTTATGTCTCGCGAATGGAATCCATCCTGAAGAGATGGACTAACCATCATTTGGACAAAGGTATCCAGAAAGGAGTGTTCTGAGAGGCCTACAACCAAAAGCTCGCAAGTTTGTGGAATTGAGAAGACCAATCAATTTGCAAGCTGTAGTGGAAGGTGCAAGATTGTATGACGAAGTTGAAGTAAGGCTGTCAAAGACTCCAGGAAGAGGAGTCTTACCTCCTCCCATGCCAGAAATGGTATACCCACCAAATGTAGTCTCAGGGACAATTCCATATCCCTATCCCTAGATGCAAACAGTGCCACAATATAATGCACCTAATCCACTGTGGTCACCACAGACGAGAGTGCCTCAAATGATGGTTCAACCACAATAACATTGGCCTCAAACAGTTCCTCCAATGGCGACTCAACAACAATGGAACCCTACCAACTGGAATCAACAATCCCAAGTCTCAACAGGAGCTTTGAATCAGAACCAAAATAGAGGACCCTCTGGATCAACCCAACCAATGTAGGGAGTAATTATAGAAGCTTCCCAAAACCCTACTACAAGTACTTCAGGAGAGGTGAAAATTTAAAGGACTTATCCAACTCAGTTGGGTGTATCAAGAAAGAGCTTATGGATATGATTACAGAGCAGCTACACACGCTGAAGGTGGTGCACAGATAGGACGCTGTATGCGTACGTAGTGAGCATCAGAAGGTCCCCAAGAACAAAAGAACTCCACTTTTTGCACAAAAAAACAATGAAGAAAGCTTGCACGACATGAATAAGAGACCAATTGGGTGCAATCTCCCCCCATGCCTTGTGTGAGCGCTCCATAAAGCATATATTTTATATATTATTCATCTTCAAGCTAAAAAAATACCCCAATTTACAATTAGCACGCTTTAGCTTTTGTGTTTGCTTTTGTGCCACTAAAGAATTAAAGCTATTGGGCGCCCAAGGAGTTAGGCAGTACCCAAATACAATGTCCAATACAAATATTTAAATCGTGCGTCCATGTGCATATAAAAATAATAAATAAACATCAAGTGCTTTAGTAAATAAGCGCGACAAAATATGGATGTCATGCCTAAGTTACGCGCCCATAAAAAATTGATGATAATTTGAATACACACTATCCTCCAATGCTTCCCAATGCCACTGCTGCTTGCTCTACACATCAACTGAAGCATTCACAATTGTTAGAAAAATAATACAATTAAACCGACAAAAGTGAATACCTAGCAGTCTTCAGCTATAAAAATAAATTGGTTAGAAATCAATTCTAACCTTAATTTATTACGAGTGCGCACTCTAAACTCATAAATATTTATTAATTTAAATATGTATTTTGCGGAATCACCTGCTATGGAATCACCCACTTACACATTAAATTAACAAAACGCCCGAAAAGGATAGGCGTCCCCATCGACTTTTCGCACAAAGAATCCACTTTGTGTATGAGCTCCGGTAATAAAATTTTACGGAATCCACCGCAAAACCTCACGGAATCCACCGTGGAATATGCCTCATGGCATCATACCTCCGGGGTGGGATAGCAATTGTCCTCAATTGCTATTAGCTCAATGTGGAGCTAACAATGTGGGGAAAGCACTTAGGTCTCTAGCGTGCATCCATTGGGCCTCTTCAACAGGACGATTTTTAAACTTGACCAAATATCTAGAATATCTACGGCCAGTTCTAGTGGTCATAAAGTCAGTATTTATAATAGTTTTAGGCTTAAGGACTTGAGTTTCATCATTTAGCAAAGGAGGGTTTTCATATTCAGGGTGTACAGGTAGTTGTCCTCTAAAAGGTCGTAATAAACTGATATGGAAGGTGTTCTGGATTTTCCAATGTTGTGGTAATTCTAGTTTAAATGCATTGTCATTGATTTTGTGTATGATCTTGAATGGTCCATAAAATCTAGGTGCTAATTTGACAACGGGGTGTTTATCTACACTTTGTAATCTTCATTTTTTCAATTCGTAAACAAACATAATCATCAACTTTAAAACTCATAGCTTGTCTTTTCTTGTTTGCTTGTTTTGTGTATGATTGCTGGGCTTTGGCAATCATATCTTTAACTTCATAAAAAATAGTAGCATGCATGTTAGCAAAATCATCAGCAGTCTGGATTTTATTTGATAATGATGTAATAGGTGTAGGCAATCTATATCCATAGATAATTTCAAATGGTGCTTTCTTTGTAGCTGTATGTGGTGTGTTATTATATGCAAACTAAAATAAATGTAGATATGTATCCCATGTATCTGGTTTTGAAATGGTGTAAGCATGCAAAAGATCTAAAATAGTACTGTTAGTAGCTTCTGTTTGACCATTTGTTTCAGGATGAAATGCAGATGAAAAATCAATCTTTGTTCCTAAGTTAGCAAACAAAGTAATCCAAAAATTATTGCAGAATCTAGAATCACGATAAAAAATAATGACTTTTGGTAAACCATGGTTAGTGAAAACAGTTTAAAAAAATAATTGAGCAGCTTGAGATGCAGTTAAAGTTTTCTTACATGGAATAAAATATGCTTGTTTGCTGAACCTGTCTACAATAGTCCAAATCATATCATGATTAGTTTTAGTGTTAGGTAAACCAGTGATAAAATCCATTGAAATCTGTTCCCATGGTCGTGATAGAATGGATAATGGCATTAATAAACCATATTGTTTACCATGGTGTCTTTTAACTCGTTGACAAATTAAGCATTCAAATACAAATTTAGATACATCAATGTCCATATGTGGCCAATAAAAATCTTCAATTAATGTACGCAAAGTAGATATAATTCCTCTATGACCTTGATATGGGGGACAATGAATTTCATGAAAAACAAATGATCAAAATGGAACAATCACACATAATCTTTTTTCATAAAACATAAACCCATTAGTGTAAGATAGTGAATCAATAGGAATCCAATTATTTGCAACTAGTTTATTCCAGTCAGCTTGAAAGGTAGGATCCTGATGAAAAGTATCTTTCATAGGAATAAGGGAATCAAATGATATCACAGAAATATTTTGAATTGTTAGTCTTCTACTCAAAGCATCAGCAACAACATTCTCTTTTCCAAGTTGATATTGTATAAGGGGATGAAAACTTTGAATAAAAGCAGTCCATTTAATGTGTCGGTCAGATATTTGTGGTTGACTAAGGAGATGTTTAATGGTTTGTTGGTCAGTTTTGATCATGAATTCAGATCCCATTAAATAATGTCTCCATTGACGTAAGGCTTGTACTACAGCTAACAATTCCTTGTCATAGGTAGAATATTTAAGTTCAGATGGTTTGAGTTTACAGCTAGAGTAAGCTATGGGATGAGAATCTTGCATAAGGACTACCCCTATCCCAAATCCACTAGCGTCAGTAACTACTAAGAAGAATGGTCTATTGAAGTCAGGTAATTGTAATACAGGAGCATGAGTTAAAGCATGTTTCAGTAATTCAAAGGATTTTTGTTGATTGTCAGACCAGTTATACACAATACCCTTCTTTAAGAGTTTTGTCAAAGGTAATGCAAGTAATGAGAAATTCCTCACAATCTTTTTGTAAAAGCTAGCAAGACCGAGAAAAGAACGTAATTCATGCACATTTTTGGGTATCGGCCAATTTAAAATTGCTTCTATCTTTTTAGGGTCGACTTTAATACCTTCTGATGAAATAATATGTCCTAGATATTCAATTTCTGTTTGGAAGAATTTACTCTTTTCGAGGTTAGCATATAATTGATTGTCTTTTAGTAACTTAAAAACTAAAGACAAATGTTCATAATGCTCATTCTCATTTTTACTGAAAACTAATATGTCATCAAAGAAAACAATGACACAATGCTGATGTTTCAAAAATATGCAATTCATCATACGACTGAATGTGGCTGGTGCATTAGTTAAACCAAAAGGCATAACTAGAAATTCATAGTGTCTAAATTGTGTTCTAAATGCAGTTTTGAATATATCAGATTTGTCCAATTTTACTTGATGATATCTAGATTTGAGATCTATCTTACTGAATATGGCAGATCCTTGTAGCTTATCCATAAGATCATCTACCCTAGGAATCGGGTATCTATTCTTAACAGTAAGTTTATTTAGGACACGATAATCAATGCACATGCGATAAGTATTATTTTTCTTTTTCACTATAAGACAGGTGCACCAAACTACTAGGTCTAATTAATCCTCTATTAAGCAATTCTTCTATTTGGTTTTGAATTTCTTTCTATTCTTTGGTTATGTCTATATGGTGCTTTACATGGTGGTTGTGTTCCAGGAATTAAATCTATCTTATGATCTTCAGGACGTGAAGGTGGTAATCCAAGTGGTAAATCAGTAGCAAAACAATCTTGAAATTGGGCAAGAAATTGTGCATGCCTACGATGCATCTGTTTTTCTTTAGCTTGAATTTCATTCACCCATATTAAATAAGATTTGCTACTTTTATGTAATGCATGTTTAGCCTGAGTACGACTAAGCAATGGAAAATTATTGGAAGCGTGCATACCATGCAATGTGATTTATTTTCCTTGAAAATAAATTTTAATTGAATGCGTAGAATAATCTATATTAGGATTGTATTGATGACGCCAAGGCATTCCTATGATAATGTCACTAGACTGCAATGGTACAACTAAGAAATTTCTTCGTTCAATATAATCACCAATTTTAATTTCTAAACTATGCACCTCTTGTGTTCCATTATATCTCGTACCTAGGAATGCAGCCTTGATACGATAATGTGTAGAAACAGTTTGTAATTTCAATTCTTTGACCAATTTTGTAGAAATAAAGTCATGTGTGCTCCCATCATCATGTAAAATAGTCTTTTCTTTACCATACATAAAACATTTCATTGTTAATAAGAAATGGGGAGTTGGCATACCTAGAAAAGTATCAAAAGTAGTACCAATGTCGTCATCATCTTTCGTAAAGTTCGGCATCTCGTCACGTTCTTCATCTTCTATTGCTTCCAGATAGTTGATATGGATAGATGGCTTTTTGGATTGACAATTGGCTGCTAGATGTCCAGGTTGATGACATTTATAACAAACTATGGGTTTTGCTTTGGATACATTATTGGTAATGGTAGGAAGTTTAGGAATGTTGGGATTTGACTGAAGAGATGGCTTAGGGTTTGGATTTGTGTTTGATGGCAAAGCAAGTGGTCGTGTCCAAGATTTACGGAATGAAGATGGAAGAAAATGACTTTGATTGAATCTTCGAAAATTTGAATTGAATTGTTTGGAACCAAAGTTACCATTAGTTGGAAATTGTTGTTGTCGCTTGTCTCATCCGAAAATTTTGTCTTTAGTGTCATGGGCCAAGGAAATTGCATCTTCAAGGGTTGTTGGCTTGAACATATTGACTTCCGCATAAAAATGTCCAAGTAGGCCAGACATAAACTTGCGTTTATGAGTTGCTTCAGGTACATCTTCGAGCATTCGTAGTTGCAATAGAGCATTCCAGAAACATTTGGTATATTGTGAAATAGGTTTGCGATCCCTTTGTTGTAGAAGATCCCATTGCTTGATGGCTTTTTTGTGGAATTGGGGAGGAAGGAAATTCTGCAAAAATTTCTTTTGGAAAGTCTCCCAAGTAGTGGGACAATCAACGCTTTTGTGGACCACAGTCCACCATAAGGATGCTCGGTCAACTAAATGGTTAGTGACACATTTAATTTTGTCTTTCTCAGCATATGTTTCTTCATGGAAATAATCATCAAATTGACTGATAAAAGCAAGAACAGTCTTTCCATCGCGTGATCCATTGAAAGTACGAAATTTGAAGTTTCTTTTACTTATCTTTGTTTCTTTCCGAATAGATTGGGCTTCAAGTGTTGCATCGATGGTACGTCGTATAAGATCTTCAAGTTGCGATCCATCTTGGTTGGTGGTAGATCGTTTGCAGATTGGCCAATTGAGCTTGCAAAACTTGTCGTGCTCTTCGTTCCTCTTGTAGCTGTATCATAATCAAATCCAACTTTTGCTCCATTGTTGGTTCGGGTAGATCACCTTCAGCCACAAAATCTTCCATGGTTTGATCAGTCATCCTGCAAAATTCCAAAAGACCTCACACACTCAAAACCTTGTTAGCGGGATGAGCGTACCTCAAAGGCGGGTTTATAAGGCTTGTATATATATATATTTTTAGTTTGGCTTTTGTAGTCTTTCTCCTTTACGATTGCGAAATTCGATGTCATAATCGTCTTCTAAGAAAATAGTTTTGCGTATAGACAGCATATAGTCTGCGTATGAACTTCTGTTTTTGCTGAAACTGGTTTAGCAAGACTGCAAGTGTGAACAGGGACTTCTTGGAGCTCCAAAACCAGTTCAGCTTACAAGCAGTATGAATGGCCGCTAGGAAGGTAAGTTTTGTTGGTTGAGTAAGTTGAAAGCTTAATGTGATTTAGGTGATTAAGCTTTTTTAAGCTTAATGGACTTAAACTTTATGAAGCTTAAGAAAATATGTGTCGCCGTTTTGCTTTTTGAGGGGGGCGTTTTTGTATGCCGTTGATTCTGATGACATACTGCTGTAGCGAATCGACAATTTGAAGGGCTTTAATCTTTTAAAGCTTAAGCCTTAAGCTTGACACTTTAATGTTTATAAACTTCTCTTCTTTCTTCTTTGTAACTTCTCAAACAAAACGACTTGATGTAGAAGCTTTGCTGCCAGTCCTTTGCCTATCATGAGAGGTTCTTCGCGATCAGAGGGTACAGAAGGGGGTTCTTGACTTGCAGGAACACACTGGTATCGACCGTTTGCCACGAGATTGACTATAGAGCTCGATCATTCCAGGAGCTCCGCCTTCGCGCAAGATGTAAGCAATTGGAAGCTCTTGATCTCAGCTTCGCTCTGATATCACTGGTGCACAGATTGGATGCCGTATGCGCGCGTAGTGAGTGTCAGAAGGTCCCCAAGAACAAAAGAACTCTACTTTTTGCACCAAAAAACAATGAAGAAAGCTTGCACAACATGAACAAGAGACCAATTGGGTGCAATCTCCCCCCATGCCTTGTGTGAGTGCTCCACAAAGCATGTATTTTATATATTATTCATCTTCAAGCTCAAAAAATAGCCCAATTTACAATTAGCACGCTTTAGCTTTTGTGTTTGCTTTTGTGCCACTAAAGAATTAAAGCTATTGGGCGCCCAAGGAGTCAGGCGGTACCCAAATACAATGTCCAATACAAATATTTGAATCGTGCACCCATGCGCATACAAAAATAATAAATAAATATCAAGCGCTTTAGTAAATAAGCGCGATAAAATATGGACACCATACCTAAGTTACGCGCCCATAAAAAATTGATGATAATTTGAATACACGCTATCCTCCAATGCTTCCTAATGCCACCGTTGCTTGCTCTACACATCAACTGAAGCATTCACAACTGTTAGAAAAATAATACAATTAAACCGACAAAAGTGAATACCTAGCAGTCTTCAACTATAAAAATAAATTGGTTAGAAATCAATCCTAACCTTAATTTATTACGAGTGCGCACTCTAAACTCATAAACGTTTATTAATTTAAATATGTATTTTGTGGAATCACTCGCTATGGAATCACCCACTTACACATTAAATTAACAAAATGCTCGAAAAGGATAGGCGTCCCCATCGACTTTTCGCACAAAGAATCCACTTTGTGTATGAGCCCCGGTAATAAAATTTTACGGAATCCACCAAAAACCTCACGGAATCCACCGTGGAATATGCCTCTTGGCATCAGAAGGTGAATACCGCCAATATATCCACCCCTGCGCGAGCTGGGAGAGATGTGATGCATTCTAATACATGGTGCAGAAAGTATCATTAAGGGGGAAATTTAGCCACTGAATGTACCCGAAAACCAACCATTCCTGGAGCCTTTTGTTCCTACTGTTTTTGAGGAAGAACCATATAGAGGATATTTACTCTCTGAAAGAGATGCACGAACAAAGACAGAAAGATGAAAATGCAAGATTCAACTTACTAGAATCTAAAATGATAACACAGGATATTGGACCAAAGCCTGGGAGTTTTGCCCTAATTTTGGTCCAAGGAGGTTTCCCCCTCAAAGTTACAGAGGACGGTAGTTTGGCGGTGGTTAGAGATCAGAGGTGGAATGTTACAGATGTGGAGAAAAGGGACATATCTCACCGAATTGTCCAAACCCCAGAAGATCTATGGATTACAAGCCCTTATGCAGCCGATGCAAAGGAGAAGGCCACACTGCAAAGGACTGTCCAAGTCCAGCCCCTGTCAAGGCCGATGCCACTGATAGCCAACAGAAGGCACAAGAGCATGCCTCCAATTTGATGGAGTTGGAAGTTGCTGCTATCATGCACGCCAAGAAGAAGGAACCAGTTGTCCAAAAAGAGAACAACTTCCATGCCAAGACTGTGAAGTTTAACCTACCAACAGAGGGATAAAGCAGTACAGGACAGAACAGTGCAGTACAGAGCATTGTAGTGCCATAGAGAGTCACAGAGATAGTCCCAGAAACAGGATCAGAGGTCCAGAAGATAGACGACATAGAAGCACCTCCAGAAATAGAAGAAGTGCCGATGCTGCCATTGCTAGAAGAAAAAGGAAATATGAAAATGGGTGTAGCCCCATTCCCTAGTAGGCTGGAGAAGCCTGTGGATCCTATTAAAGATTATGACTTGGTCAAAGACTTAGATATCTTTAAACCAAACCTAACATTCCGACAGTTACTAATGCTATCTCCCAGCTGCCGAAAGAAATTCAAAAGTATCTTGATAAGCAGACACGGACTAAGGATTGCTTCCCTAACAACAATAAAGTCCAACAGAGCCACAGAACCTGTGAAGGAAGTGGATGTGACCAATGCCTTCCTAGATCCAAGAACCCCAGAGATTAGTGTATGGATAAGGAAGACTTTATTTCAGATGCATTGATTGATGGAGGCTCACCAGTAAACATAATGACAGATGTGACAATGAAGGACTTAGGATTGCAAAGAATTCGACCTATGCAGTGGCTTATCAGATTGGCAGACCAAAGCAGAATTAAACCGTTGGGCATCCTTCCATATGTAAAAACAACCCTTGCAGGAAGAGACTATTGGTTGACATATTTGATGGTCAAACCAAATTCTTATGGGACCTCATACCCTTTGTTATTGGGAAGACCTTGGCTTTTTGAAGTGAGAGCCAGGACGGACTTGTTCAGAGGAACCTTAACCCTAGGCAGAGGACCCAACAAAGTGGTGTTGAAATTGTACGGATCGCAAAAAGGCAATGGATCCACATCCATCGAAGTCATAACTGACTCCTCCAACAAAGTAACAGATGGTACATCAGGAGATGAAGAGGCTATTAAACAGATCTTTCCCAAGAAAACAAAGGCATAATCCCTAACAGTGGGCATTGTAAGCCAACTACCAAAGGAAGCCAAGTCTTCGTCTATGGGAGAATACCTCCTGCCTCAACTCGAATTGACTTCTGAAATCACCTTTGACAGTGAGATAGAAGCATGGATGTACTGTTCTCCCTGTTACATGGCAGTTGCAGAGACATTAGCAGAGACAGAGCGAGAGACAGAAGTAGAAGTAGACATAGAGATGGAGGACTTGTTCTTCTCCTACAGAGCCTCTACAGAAGCAGAGACAGAGCCTCCAAAGGAAGAGGATGAAAATGATGAGGAAGAAAACGAAGCAGGTTATGAAAGTGCGGTTGAAGAAGATCCTCTGATAGCGGATGATCTTGTTGATATCCCTATAGAGACTTTAGAGGTCGAAGATCTCAGGGTGTTGGAGGGAATGACCATGGTTCCATTTGGGTTGACCAATGGACCACAAAGTATGCAGAATCTGCATAAGCAATGGATCAAAGACATAAAAATTAAGTTCACCAGTGGCTCCTGTCGCCCTGACCATTCATTTTGGAGAAAAGATGACGATGATGCCCCTTCTCAAAACAGAAGCCAGAGCCATTAGAGCCATGGCTTCTAGAAGGTCCATGCTATGTGACATTCCTGGATGCATCCTCTGAAGATGAATCCCTAAGTGACCTACCAACAAACTTTTATGAAAGTCCTTAATCACTTATACCTGAGTAGATCTATCATAGGTACTCATGGCAGCTCACCTTTGTTTTCTTTTTAATGTTTCCGTTATAGCTCATGCTTCAAAAAGTATCCATAAGCCTCTTGTACTTTATAGTAGTCAAATCAACATTTCTAGTTAATATGCTCAAGTATTGATCAATTTACAACCATTCATATGCATACAATGCTTCTTCAAAAGCTTCCAATAATGATACATGACATACATGGTTTACGGCTGAAATTTCAAACTCATAATCATCTATGAGTAAGCTCTTGTCATCCTTATATCTTGATTTTGATGAGATATTTGCAACTAGGTTTTCTTTTTCTTCAATATGCTTAAACTAAAGGTTCATAGATTTAATAAGCAATGATGTGATGACACCACAATAGATCTGAGAGAAAAGTCATCCATGAAAAGCATGGGATGTTTTCTAGATGAACAATACTATAGGATCTACATTAAAATACATAGTTCTCTCACTCTCTATCTCTAGCAACACAAACTCTGTCTAGGGCGTATGAGCTTCTCTCCCAATCTTGATCTTAAGATGATGGAATGAGACCCTAATGCAATATCCCCCTGCCCCCCCTCTGCCCACTCTACATAGAAACCCCTCCCCAAACAAATTAAATTAAATCAATTTTTTTAAATTCTCCCCTCTTGTCATCACCAAATAGGTGGCAGAGGGGGGGGGGGAAGGAAAGAGGATGACGATGGACATGGCAAAAAAGGAGGCGACAATGACGTCAAGGAGGAGGAAGATGATGACGTGGAGAAGAAGGTGATGATGACGAGGGGGAAGGCCACATAGCCTACCACCCCCCCTAACTCTTGACCAATCCGCCATGCTTGCTGACAGGTGGTGAGTGGGGGACACACCACCACCACCACTCCACTTCGCCTTCCCCCCCCCCCCCCCCCCCCACCATAGTAAGGGGATAGGAGATCTTCATGCCCTAGCATGCTACAGAGAGAGAGAGAGAGAGAGAGAGAGAGAGAGAGAGAGAGAGAGAGAGAGAGAGAGAGAGAGAGAGAGAGAGAGAGAGAGAAGGAATATTCCAAGGTCCTTCTCTTCCCCTCCTTAGAGGGTGGCCACTCGAGTTTTTCTTTTCCTACTTTCTCAAGTTATTCCCTTCCCCACAATACTAATCTCCACCCCACAAGCTTGATTTCCTCCCCAATTGGCCTCGCTATTTAAGTAAAAGGCCACTGAAGTCTTGTGCAAATCGCGTTTAAAGCAAAGAAGATCGGGAAATGGCCCCAAGCAAAGAATGTCGAGTGCGGGTGGAAATCCTACAATTGGCAACAACGCCTCGGGCGAGGGCATCACTGCAAATCCAACTGCAGTACCAATCATAAGTAATGTATTTTCAAATTAAAATATGCTTGCTTTGATTCCCGCATGAGATACATTAGGCCCCGTACTATGCTGCATGAGAATAGGTCATCAAAATGGATAGGTTTCATCTCACATATTCGAAAGATGGGGTTTGCAAAGCACAGGTATCAAGAGAACTAAATTACATTTAGTTGTTATACGACAAATTCGTACATAGCATACATAGCATATAAGATTCCAAGGTATTGCCAACTCCCCCTTCCTTGTAAATAATAGATACATTTCTCACCACACACACTGAAAGTATGTCGTAGCTTGCACGCTTGACGAATGGCATGGTAAGTGATCTAGACTAAAGAAATTTCATCTTAGAAACTCTAGGCTTTGTCCAAGTTCTTGCTAATATCACGAATTGTTAGCTCATTGGGATCTTGAAGTTATGCATAGCTAGTACAAACAATAATCATTAGGATTAAAACTATGATGCCTTGAGATCCATCCGATAGCATATATGTTTATCAATCCTATTTGGAGTTGAGCTAGATGTAAACAACATCTCCACACCTCAAAGGCAAGGGAAGAACTCAAGGGATTAGGAAACCCTGGGACCAAGTAAAGACCAATACTTCTAAACTTGTTGGGAAAAAGGTAGGGTTGTCGATCAATGTAAGTGTTCAATAGAATTTACATTCTTGCATAGTTGTTTGAGACCTCGGCATGTGTCTTAGCCGAAGTGTTAAGTAATTTTTCATAGAACCTCTGAGATCCCAAGGCGAGAGCGAATATGCAGATGGAAATGTTATCTTGACTATTCTTGCATTATTTTGAAAAATACAATCGATTTTGTTGATTGATCAAAAAATACCCTAAATGCTTTTACATTTAGCTGATTGTTGAAATTATCATTTGGATGATTGTTTCAAGTGCTTGTGATTTATGGTAAATTCATGGCAAGGGTCTGTGATGACAAGTTGCCATTGGAATGAAGGAATGTTTTCTAAAAGATGATATTAGGGTTGAGTGCCTTGTTTGTGCTTGATTCTTAAATGAATTAATTAAGGAAATGATATTTTGCACAGGTGAATCATCTCCAAGATCACACCGTGGATTAACCCGAGAAGGGCATTGCTTGATTCACGGCCCGAAGGTCAAGTGGTGAAAAGACCAACCACAGAAATGGTGTCTCACTCCTAGGCCACTTGTGGGTCAGGTGGAGCTCTAGACACCCCTTGCCTAGTCCGGAACAAAGTTGAAGATTGTCGTGAGCCCACCATCTGTGGCGTTGGAAGATTCTATTCTAGATAAAGGATGGAAATTGTGGTGCCATGTGATTTGGACCAATTACTTGTGTAGGGTAGAAGGGATATATAATTTATTGTATATGGGTAAGAGACAAAGATTAACTTAAAGATAAGTTAAGGAACTTGTTTGTCAAAAGGTTGCTTGCTCTATTTTTGTGTTTGTGCCGTAAATTACTCGAACAAACCCTATTCCTTAAAAGGATTAATTAAGGAAGATGGTTTTAAATGTCACACATAAATGTGATAGGACCTAATTAGATAATTAAAGAATGCTTACTTAGGGAAGTGGAAGGGCGGAACCCCCAACGAGTTTGTCCTACGGCAGGGTGGTCCCAGAGAACTAGGAGGCTTCTCACAAGGTTTTACCCTTAAAAATTGTTAGGTTAGAACCCCGATTCATGCAGTTTTAGGGGACTAGAATGGGACTATACCCTACAGGCAAAAAGGTTGAGCCATGCATTCCTCTCGTTTTCCATTCTCTTTGAACCAAGTGTGGCACAACACAAATCTACTTTGGCCTGGGTATCTCTACGTAAAGTAGGATGTTTAGAACTCGACGCTAGAATACTATCAGGAGACCTTGACCACAAGGGACCCAAGTTTTAGGTCAATCCTAGTGGGTTCGTTCCGTTGTGAGACGGACTCGAGAAACCCTAGGCGACGAACCCCGTAACATTCCATGGGAGTGCTGTGCAACGTCACTTAGATTCATCTCTCAATGGACCACTAAAAATATGCTTGGATAGCCGAAAGGCGGTGAGCACGTTACAGTTGGTATCAAAGAGCGAAACTTTGTAATGATACGTGATTTTTTAATGTATGGTTCGTAGACACATCCTAAACAAAATAACCTAAGTGGTATGGCTTGATTGTCAAGCACCTTCTTCTGCACCCACAAATGCTGACATGCAAGAGAAGAAATTCCTTCTCAAGCAGTTTAAGGCACCCGAGTTTGGTGGTTGGGGAAGGGATAGACATCGCATTCGAGGCAGAGATATGGATTGAGTCAATGAATGACTATTTCTTTGCTGTAGGGACTGCTAGCCAAACTCAAGTTAGTTGGCTAGGCTCGAATATGGTGGAAGCAATGGTGCAAAGATCAAGGTATTTTTGAAGCCGCTGTCACTTGGGCTCAGCTAAAAGATATTGTACATGGACGATACCTTTCATCAACTTACCAGACTTTGAGGATGAATGCATTCTTCAAGCTCAAGTAGTTGGAATTAACCTTGGAAGCTTACTACTCAAAGTTTGTAACCCTACTAAAATACGCACCACCTATGGATATTTTGCAGCAAGTATCCAAGTTTTGCCATGGCTTGAATACTCCTCTGAACCACCGTCTTGAAGCAATGCGTCCAACAGACTTGTAAGATGCATTACTTCGAGCGAATCCAATCATCCAAGAACTTAAATCGCGCAATTGTAGCAAAGATGATTCCAGAGATCAAGTTAAGAGATGCCACATGTGCAGAGAGATAGGGTACATCCGTAGGAGATGTCCCAACCACTGATGTTTCCACTGCAATGGGCTAGGGTACATCCAAGTAGACTGCCCTGAAGATATGAAGCCTCCAAGGAAATGAAGCTACACAAGTGCAGCCTTTAGATATATAGAGGAATCAGATGAAAACGAAGACTTAGAACCCACTACACCTCTTTAAGATGACTAGAAATCCTAAAAATTTTATCGACATGAAATACAACTTGTATTGGAATAAACTTTACTCTTGTAACTATAGTTAACCCGAGTAATATGAGTTGCATCAATTTTGAGCTTAGAACTTATAAGTGATTAGAGATACTTTAGCAAGTATGACAGTTATAACTTACAATGAATTTCTCTTAAGTCATTTCTTCTCAACTAATATAGATTGGGTCTTACCAGAATGTCGAAGCTTAGAAGTATTCTTTAGTATTACAAGCAAAGCCCATTGTCCATGGAGCTTAGTCCCGAACTAAGAAGAGGACAATATGGGAACAGAGTTTCTAAGATAGAGGACCACTTCAATCTGCTAAAAGGATCCTAGGGCAATTTGGTCTAAAGAAGAAAATCCTGTCAAGGACAACCAGGAATCTTGTGACCACATGTGATAAAGCTCCGCATTGTTTTATTGCAGAGAATTAGGTCATTTCGAAAGGGAATGTCCAAAGTACCCTAAACACCGATGCTCCGAGTGCCACAACATTGGACATATCCATGTCAATTGTCCCAAAGGACTCAAAGAGAACTTGAACTTACAAGGAATGAAATTGTACAAGCTCCAATGATCCAGAATATACCAGATACTTAGGAAAAACCTAGAAGATATTCATGAGATGTAACTACAATAAACTTTTCTCTTGTAGTCCTCTAGATTCGAATATATCTAATACAATAAGTGGTTGTTTTAAAAGACCATATGCTTATGAGTGAGAAACGAAAGTGTGATGGGTCCTACCCCAGAGGCTCCAGAATGAAATCCCCAGTTCTTTCGAGATGAGGACATCTCGGGTTCTCTAAGGGGGAGAGGATGTAATATCCCCCCTGGCACACTTTGCATAGAAACCCCTCCCCAAAAAAATTAAATTAAATTAAAAAATAATAATTCTCCCCCTTGTCGTTTCCAAACAGGTGGCAGGGGGAGGAAAGAGGATAACAATGACGGACATGGTGAAGAAGGAGACGATGATGACATCAAGGAGGAGGAAGACGATGATGTGGAGAAGAAGGTGATGATGATGAGGGGGAGGGCACGTGGCCTACCACCTCCCCCCCCCCCCCCCCCAGCTCTTGACCCTTCTGCCATGCTTGTTGATAGTAGGTGGTGCCCCCCAATAATACCCTCCCTTGTGCTATAAACACCCCCCCAATTGTAAGGGGATAGGAGATCTTAACACCCTAGCACGCTGCATGGAGAGAGAGAGGGAGGGAGGGAGGGAGGGAGGGAGGGAGGGTGAGAAAGGGTGAGAGAGAAAGAGAAAGAAGGAATATTCCAAGGTCCTTCTCTTCCCCTCCTTAGAGGGTGGCCACTCGCGTTTTTCTTTTCCTTATTTCTCAAGTTATTACCTTCCTCGCAAGATTAATCTCCACCCCACAAGCTTGATTTCCTCCCCAATTGGTCCCGCTATTTAAGTAAAAGGCCACTGAAGTCTTGTGCGCGTTTACAGAGAAGAAGATCGGGAAATGGCCCCAAGCAAAGAATGTCGAGTGAGGGTGGAAATCCTACAACTAGCAACGAAGCCTCGGGCGAGGGCATCACTGCAAATCCAACTGTGGTACCGGTCATAAGTAATGTATTTCCAAATTAAAAGATAGGCTTTGATTCCCGCATGAGATACGTTAGGCCATGTACTATGCTACATGAGAATAGGTCATCAAAAGGGATAGGCTTCATCTAACATATTCGAAAGATAGGGTTTACAAAGCGCAGGTATCAAGAGAAGTAAATTGCATTTAATTGCTATACGACAAATTCATACATAGCATACATAGCATTTAAGATTCCAAGGTATTTCTGACTCCCCCTTCCTTGTAAATAATAGATACATTTCTCACCACACTGAAGGTATGTCGTAGCTTGCACGCTTGACGAATGGCATGGTAAGAGATCTAGCCTAAAGAAAATTCATCTTAGAAACTCTAGGCTTTGTCCAAGTTCTTGCTAATATCACGAACTGTTAGTTCATTGGGATCTTGAAGTTGTGTGTAGCTAGTACAAACAACAATCATTAGGATTAAAACTACGATGCCTTGAGATCTATCCGATAGCGACTATGTTTATCAATCCTATTCGAGGTTGAGCTAGATGCAAACAACATCTCCAGGCCTCAAAGGCAAGGGAAGAACTCAAGGGATTAGCAAACCCTGGGACCAAGTAAAGACCAATATTTCTAAACTTGTTGGGAAAAAGGTAGGGTTGTCAATCAATGTAAGTGTTTAATAGAATTTACATTCTTGCATAGTTGTTTGAGACCTTGGCATGTGTCTTAGCCAAAGTATTAAGTAAATTATGCATAGAATCTCTAAGATCCCAAGGGGGAGAGAGAATATGCAGATGGAAATGTTATCTCGACTATTCTTGCATTGTTTCGAAAAATACAATCGGTTTTGCAATAAACCATGACTTCTCAACTCTTTCTCTTTCCTACAAACATACTACCTAGTAGCTCTATTCATCCTTGCAACTCTCTCATAGTTCACAAAAATTTCTACAGACAGACCAATAAACACATAAGGAAAAACTCCAATGCCTAAAGGTGAGAGATTTTCCCTTCTTGTACCACTATTGTCCTACCTAAGAACTTCACCTAAGGTGAACTCCACTTTATTGTTTAGAATTCTATCTTCCAGCACTCTCTTCGAATCTATCGTTGTGTCTATGTCCAATAACAACTTATACCCTAGTTGTTTCTTTAGCTTTAGATTCTACTTTTTGTCTTTCTTCTATGCATCTTCCACGGTCTACTCTAGTCCAAGTCTAGAAGGTGGTGTAGCTGATCACCCCCTCTAAGTACTCTCTTCGAAGTGCCAAGATTCCCATAATCTAATTTCTTCTCTTCTACCATCCTTCTATATTTTGAGTTTTAGCAAAGTAGGCATAACCTAGGAGAATCCCATCCAATTTGTGCTCTAGTAGTCTTACTTGCACTAGAAAAACTTATTTGAGGCACCTTGCCCTTTCTTGTAGTCTACAAGGCATAGGTCCATAGCTTTGTCTTTTGGCCTTTAGGTTTCTTTTCAATCTACAATCCATAGGTTGCTGGATCTAAAGCAATATAAGACAAGCATGCATTCCTTTCTTTTAAAATCTTCTTCATACCACCCTTACCAAAGGTGTGGCAATAGGCAAGCCTATCTACTAGCACAGATCTTCCCATCCATCAAAAAAATTAGATTTTTTGACATAGCATCCTTGTAGACCTCACAGTCCTTATGGATATGCTTGGTGTTGTCATGCCACATGCAATAGTAGACAAAGTCTTCTCCACTTGGATTTCTAGGTGCAAAAGATGAGCCTATAGAACTTGTAGACCAGTTGTTTTCTTCCATTTTTGCCATGTTGATTTGCAAGTCTGTTGAGAGTGGAAAAAGACTAAAATTTTGACTGATTTTTGTTGTTTTTAAGGTTTGAATGATTGAGTTTTGATGGATTTAGAGTGATGTATGGTTGTTAATGGAAGTATTTGAGAATTTTTTGGATGATATTGATTATGTTTTGGAAATTCATGATGATTCTTAGTGGAGACATGAAGTTCTGTGATGTTCTGATAGGTTCTGATTGGTTCTGTATACCTTCTATATAGCTTCTGTTTTGTTCTGATTGTCTTCTCTGTATGAAGCATGGATTGATGATTGATGAAGATTGAGATCTTTTGAAAGCTTATTGAATAGTTTTTGATAGTTTGGAATGGTTTAAGTATGAGTTATGAGGTTCTGATGACCATCTGTAACCTTCTGTAGACCCTCTGTCTCTGCTCTGTCTCTGCTCTGTCTCTACTCTGTCTCTGTACTATAACTGTACTGTAGCTGTTCTTGTGCTGTACTGTAACTGTTCTATAGACCTTCTGTAAGTGTTCTATAGAATGTATGTGTGACTTTGGGAAAATTTTCTAACCTTTGGAAAGGATGAAACTAAGTTCAAAAGAACTAAAACAAGTGGAAGAAGCAGCTGCTGAAGATTGAAGAGAAGACTAAGTGACAGTGACAGTAGTGAGCTGTGAAAAGACACTGTAGTGGCTCTGGTGACTCTTCATATCAGACATACCTCTTGGGAGGTGCATCCATGACCTAAAAAGGATTATTGAGGGTTATTATGAGAGTATTGTAGTGAGGACATGATGTACTATTGATGGAGAGAGAGAGAGAGAGCCAGAGATAGTCAAATCTATCATAACAGCGTAACTGTATGTGAGAGATTGATAGAGAGAACTATGAAGACATTTAAGATGAATAATATGTGATTGATTTCCATTCAAAGATGGTGCATTATTTTGTATCCTTTGTTATATTGATGGATTCTATGAAGATGTTGAAGATTATGGTTGATTCTATCAAATCCGTGGGAAAAATCTACTATGATGCTGCGTGAAGATTTGCTGTTTTCTTTGTTTTGATGATCAAAAGAATGAAATAAAAGCTTGTTGATGTTACAAGATAGATTTTCTTGCAAGAGAATTCCCTTTTCCTTGGTGTTCCTCTTGGGGCTCCATGTTTTTGGTGCGCAGCCGGGGAAACTTGCCATCAACAAGTACCAAAAGAGGCTGAAAATAAAGGAAATGGCATTGCCAAGACGAGGAGAATTTAATGGATGTTTGAAAAGTTCCTTCTTCCACTGAAAATTTGGAATTTCTCATAATCAAAGCCACTTTCCACAAGAAGCTTATCCCACAATGGCGGAAACACATTGCCATCATGATGCATGCTCTATGTAGTGGACTGTTTCCTCTTCCTGTTGAAGCAACAAAAACTTGCATCTTGGTGGCAAACTGTTTGGGAACAAATTGAAAAGCAGAAACAGAGAGAATGACCATCCATGGAAGATTTGGCATTCATTGAGAAGTTTCCTGACATCATCAAGTGGGAGATTGTGAAGAAGCTTCAGGATACTTGGTCTGTGGAGGTTCACGAAGACAAGAAGGAAAAGAGTTGGAATTTGTTCGTGGATGCTCAATAGCAAGATACATGGGATGCTTGGTGCACTGATAATCTTCTATTTGTCCAATTAGCAATCCACTGGAAGTTGGTAGACAGAGTGTTTTTCACAACCTACACTGTTGAAACCCTCAGAAGCTGGCATTATTATAATGACGCAACAACGATCCTAAGAAGAATGAGTTTTGATACTTTCAGAACGGAATATCTTCCCCTCTGTAGTGGTTTGAAAGCTGAATTTAGAGATGTTGAAAAGAAGGAAGTAGAAGAGATGTTGGCCAGAGAATCTATGAGAGATTGAAGCCCTCTCTGATACTATCCTGAAGAGTCCAGACCAAGTGGTTGAAGCCAACCCCCTGATGAATGACGCAATAAAGAGGCAAGTGTTAGAACGAGTCCAGAGGTATGTGAGAAGAGAGAAGGCAAAAATCAAAGCTGAGAACGAGCTCGCAGCAGAAGCCTCCTTTGACACCCTAAAAGCACTCTTTACAGAAGTCCCCATGGCGACTCAAGGTCCCTTTCCTAGCCAGATTCGTCTTGGAAATATCGATGACAGGCCAGCAAATGTAGTCCCATTGCCAGTTTTTAAGGGAGAGTATAATGAAGATCCTGATCTTCATGTAGCAGAATTCATGGTAGCATGTGTGGCCAGCAATGCTGCCTTAACCCCTGAGCATTGGTTAGCAATATTCCCCGCCACTTTCAAGGGCGCAGCGTTTCAGTGGTATGAGAGACAAGCAGCAGGAACTTTTGGCACATGGGATGACCTGAAGTTGGCCTTCCTCACTAAATTCAGGCATGAAGGTTTTGAAGAGCGGATGTGAGAGGAGTTCATGAACCTAAGTCAGTCCTTTGGAGAAAGAGTAGAAGCTTATGTCTCGCGAATGGAATCCATATTGAAGAGATGGAGTAACCATCATTTGGATGAAGGCATCCAAAAAGGAGTGTTTCTAAGGGGCCTACAACTAGAAGTTCGCAAGTTCGTGGAATTGAGAAGACCAATCAATCTGCAAGCTGTAGTGGAAGGTGCAAGATTGTATGACGAAGTTGAAGCAAGGCTATCAATGACTCCGTATACCCACCAAATCTAGTCCCAAGGACAGTTCCCTACCCCTATCCCCAGATGCCAACAGTGCCGCAATATAATGCACCTAATCCAGTGTAGTCACTGCAGACGATAGTGCCTCAAATGATGGTTCAACCACAACAACAGTGGCCTCAAACAGTTCCTCCAATGGTGACTCAACAACAGTGGAACCTGACCAACTGGAATCAACAACCCCAAGTCTCAACAAGAGCTCTGAATCAGAGCGAGAACAAAGGACCTTCTGGATCTACCCAATCAGTATATGCAGTAATTACAGATGCTTCCCAAAACCCTACTACAAGTACTTCAGGAGGTGAAAATTTGAAGGATTACTTATCCAACTCAGTTGCAAGTATCAAGAAAGAGCTTCTGGATGTGATTACAGAGCAGCTACAGACGCTGAAGGTGAATACCGCCAATATATCCACTCCTGTGGGAGCTGGAAGAGATGTGATGAGCTCTAATACATGGTGTGGAAAGTGTCATCAAGTGGGACATTTAGCCACTGAATGTACCTGAAAACCAACCATTCCTGGAGCCTTCTGTTCCTACTGTTTGCGGAAGAACCATACAGAGGATATTTGCTCTCTGAAAGAGATGCATGAACGAAGACAGAAGGATGAAAATGCAAGATTCAACTTGTTGGAATCCAAAATGACAACACATGATATTGGACCAAAGCCTAGGAAGTTTGGTCCTAATTTCAGTCCAACGAGGTTTCCCTCTCAAAGTTACAGAGAATGATAGTCTGGCGCGGTGGTCAGAGATCAAAGGTGGAATGTTACAGGTGTGGAGAAAAGGGACATATCTCCCCAACTTGTCCAAACCCTAGACGATGTGTGGATTACAAGCCCTTATGCAGTCGATGCAAAGGAGAAGGCTACACTGCAAAGGATTGTCCCAGTCCAGCCCCTGTAAAGGCCAATGCCACTAATAGCCAATAGAAGGTATAAGAGCGTGCTTCCAATTTGGTAGAGTTGGAAGTTGCCGCTGTTATACGCACCAAGAAGAAAGAACCAGTGGTTCAGAATGAAAATAATTATCCTGCCAAGACTGTGAAGTTCAACCTACCTACAGAGGGACAGAGCAGTACAGAACAGAACAGTACAGTAGAGAGCACTACAGTGCAACAGAAAGCTATAGAGACAATCCCAGAGACAGGACCAGAGGACCAGGAGATAGAAGATATAGAAGCACTTCTAAAAACATAAGAAGTGCCGATGCAGCAATTGTTAGAAGAAAAAGGAAAGATGAAAATGGGTGTAGCCCCATTTCCCAACCGGTTGGAGAAGCCTGTGGATCCTATTAAAGATTATGACTTGGTCAAAGACCTAGACACTTTTAAACCAAACTTAACATTCCGGCAATTGTTGATGCTGTCTCCTAGCTGCCGAAAGAAATTCAGAAGCATCTTGACAAGAAGGCGTGGACTAAGGATCGCTCCTTCAATAGCGACCAAGACCAATAAGGCCCCGGAGCCTGTAAAGGAAGTAGATGTGGCTAATGCCTTCCTAGATCCTGGAAAGAGATTAGTGTATGGATAGAAGGATGCTTCATTTCAGATGCATTGATTGATGGAGGCTCATAAAATATAATGACAGATGTCACAATGAAAGTCTTAGGGTTGCAAGGAATTCAACCTACACAGTGGCTTATCAAATTGGCAGACCAAAGTAGAGTTAAACCATTGGGCATCCTCCCATACATAAAAACAACCCTTGCAGGAAGAGATTATTGGCTGACATATTTGGTAGTCAAACCAAATTCTTATGGGACTTCATACCCTCTGCTGTTGGGAAGACCTTGGCTTTTTGAAGCAAGAGCCAGGATGGACTGGTTCAAAGGAATCCTAACCCTAGGTAGAGGACCCAACAAAGCGGTGTTAAAGCTGTATGGATCGCAAAAAGGTAACGGATCCACATCCATTGAAGTCATAACTAACTCCTCTAACGAGGTAATAGATGGTACATCAGGAGATGAAGAGGCTGTTAAGCAGATCTTTCCTAAGAAAACAGAGGCACAATCCCTAACAGTGGGCACTGTAAGCCAACTGCCAAGGGATGTAAAATCCTTGTCCATGGGTGAATACCTCCTGCCTCAATTAGAATTAACTTCTGAAATCACCTCTGACAGTGAAATAGAAGCATGGATGTATTGTTCTCCCTGTTACATGACAGTCGCAGAGACAGTACAGAGACAGTACAGTTACAGAGTAGAGACAATACAGAGACAAAGTGGATACAGAGACAGTAACCGATACAAAGCCAGAGCTAGAGCTAGAAGCAGAGTCCGAAGCTATGACAGAAGCAGAAGCACATGCAGAGGCAAAAGATATGTTCTTCTCTTACAGAGCCTCTACAGAAGCAGAGACACTCCAGAGGAAGAGGATGAAACTGATGAGGAAGAAAATGAAGCAGGTTATGAAAGTGCAGTTGAAGAATTCCCTCTGATAGAGGATGAACTTATTGATGTCCCTACAGAAACCTCAGAGACCGAATATCTCAGGGTACTGGATGGGATGACTATGGTTCAATTTGGGTTGATCAATGGACCACAAAGTATGCAGAATCTGTATAAGCAATGGATTAAAAGCATAAAAATTAAGTTCACTAGTAGCTCCTGTCGCCCTATTTGTTCAGTCCAAAGAAAAGATGATGATGATGCCCCCTGCCAACAGAAGCCAAAGCCCTCCGAGCCACGGCTCCTAGAAGGTCCGTGCTATGTGACATTCCTGGATGCATCTTCTGAAGATGAATCCCTAAGTCCAGAAGAAATTACCACTCACACTGAAGCAAATAAAGCTCTGATACCCTTCCAGCAACCTAAACAGATGAATGAGTCATCTGTACAGAAGGAGGACACTGGTTCTAGTGGAACATCAAACGAGGATACTACTCTCTTGAAAGAGTCAGACCTCTATCCAGAAGCAATCCATGGGACATTTATTCATGAAGTGGAAGGTGAAAGACAAGTAACGTTCCTAGATGCTGAGGGTACTGAGCGTCACTTGAAAGTGGGTCTCAATCTTCCAGAAGAAGAATTAGTGGTCCCGCGAGACCTACTCAAGGAGAACTTAGATGTGTTTGCTTGGTCCTATAAAGACCTAAAGAGGATTGATCCCACAGTATGTCAACATCACATTGACCTAGAGCCTGATGCCAAACTTGTAAGGCAAAGACAAAGGCGTATGAATCCTAATTATTCTGCTCTAGTGAAGGCTAAATTATTGAAACTTCTTGAAGCAGAGTTCATTTATCCCGTGGCTAACAGTGAATGGGTTTTGCCCATTGTGGTAGTACCTAAGAAGAATGGGAAACTTCGAATATGTGTCGACTTTCAAAAGCTCAATTCGCAGACGAAGAAGGATCATTTTCCTATCCCTTTTACAGACCAATTGTTGGATACAGTGGCCCTTTTGGATGGATTCAGCGGATATAATCAAGTCCAAATCGCAGAAGAGGACCAATCCAAAACAACCTTCACCACAGAATGGGGGACCTATGCCTACAGAGTGATGCCATTCGGGCTCTATAATGCTCCTGCCACCTTCCAACGAGTAATGATGGCTACCTTTCAGAATCATCTGCATGATTTCATAGAGGTGTATCTTGATGACTTTTGTGTCTATAGTTTGATCCGAGAGCACTGGGGACATCTAGAGCAATGTTTTGATAGATGTCGAGAGTATGGGATTTCTCTCAACCCCGACAAATGTGTCTTTGGCGTCTCCTCACGAGTTCTTTTGGGCCATATTGTCTCTGTATAAGGGATTGCAACAGAGCAAAGATTGAAAAGATTGCCACCTTAACAGCACCGACAAACCTCAAGCAATTGAGAGGATTTCTTGGCCATGTGGGCTACTACAGAAGATTTATTGCACATTTTGCAACTAAGGCAGCCCCTTTGCACAAGCTCCTAAGGAAAGAGGCGGATTTTCTTTGGACGGATGACTGTGAAGAAGCCTTTAATACCCTAAAACAATGCCTGATTCAGGCACCTATTTTGTAGCCTCCTGATTGGACAAAGGAGTTCCATGTGCACATAGATGCATCAGTTGAAGGGCTAGGTGCTGTCCTATGTCAAAAGGGCCCCTCTAAATTAGATCAACCCAGATATTATGCAAGCTGAAAGGTCACTGATAGGGAACGGAACTATACAGTGATAGAGCTTGAGTGCTTGGCAATGGTGTTTGCACTGGAGAAGTTTCGACACCATCTATTGTCAACGCATTTCAAGTTCTATGTGGATCATGAAGCCCTGTCCTTCCTGATGAACAAAGCAGATGTTAAAGGACGATTGATGAGATGGTTGCTCTTATTCCAAGAGTTCGACTTCGAAGTGGTCACTAAGCCTAGCCGTTCCCATGTCTTAGCCGATCATCTATCATGGATCCCTCAAACAGAAGAAGAGGAATAGGATGATCCAGACCTTCCTGACGCTTCCTTGTTTCTAGTTGAAACAGTTACTCCTTGGTATGCAGACATAGCCAACCTTCTAGCAACTCAACAGTATCCTCCTGGCATCTCAAGCCGTGAGAAGAAGAAGCTTCTGTTAGAATCAGCCCCTTACACTTTGTTAGGCGGTGCACTATACAAGAAAGGCAAAGATGAAGTGATGCGAAGATGTGTTGCAGGGGATGAAATCGGCACAGTATTGAAAGCATGCCATGACGAACCATGTGGTGGACACTTCGCAGGAGAAGCGACAGCCAGGAAGGCTCTATTAGCAGGATACTGGTGGCCGACCCTCCACAAGGATGCATATGACTACTGCAAGAGATGTGATGCTTGTTAGCAAATGGGGAAACCCACGAAAACAAGTGCCATGCCACTGCAACCCATTCTTCCCCTAAAGCCATTTGAGAAGTGGGGGATTGATTTTGTGGGTCCCATTGATCCACCTACTAGACAGAAGCAGAATAGATATATCCTAGTATGTATGGATTATGTCACAAAGTGGTATGAAGCTAAAGCCCTGAGGATGATGGTAACAGTGTAGCCCTAGTCATATACAAGAATATTATCACCCGTTTTGGCAGTCCTCTTGAGCTGGTAAGTGATAGAGGTACTCACTTCCTTAACAAAATCATGGCGGAGTTGACAGAACTGTATAAGATCCACCATCGTAAGTCCACTCCCTATTACCCCAGAGCCAATGGCCGAGTTGAAGTCACCAATCGCATCCTTTGCTCGATTTTGACAAGAACGATTTCCGCACATCGTTGCGACTGGGACGATCGACTTACAGAGGCTCTCTAGGCATACAGAACCTCTCATAAGGCAGCTGCAGGACAGACCCCTTTTCAGCTATAGTGTATGGTACAGAAGCCGTCTTCCCTGTTGAGCTGGAATTGCCCTCTTTGCGAGTGGCAGTTAAAGAACGGTTGGGAGATAGTGAGTCATTGCAACACCGTCTCCTGCACCTGGAATGCTTGGATGAGATATGACGGATAGTCCTACAGTACATGGAAACCACTCAAGCGCGACGCAAGGCCTATCATGACAGTTTCATCAAGCACAAGGAGTTCAAAGAAGGGGATCTTGTTCTAGCCTATGATTCAAGATTTGACAAGTTTCCTGGCAAGCTTCAACAATGGTGGATGGGTCCGTACAAGGTACTGGCCGTCAATCCTAACGGCTCTGTTCAGGTGCAGACCGTTGATGCCTCTGGTGATCCCTTCCTGATCAATGGCTATCGCCTGAAAAAGTATTTCCCTCCCTGGGGATCTTAACAATCACAGTCGACCTACCCCTTCTCTTTTGGGCATCACACTGTCCTTCTTGTCATGCTTCTGATAGCCATTATGATTCTCCTCATGAGGCGGTCTCGTTCTGCTACCCCCTCGCGCAGAAACATCTCAACCCGACATTGTTCTCTTGTTGTCTGATTCAACAACGGTGGCGAGGTTGGTCCTGACATATGGTATTTCTACCATTCCCTTTATTTAAAAAAATAAAAAAATAAAAAAAAAAGAAAAAAGAAGAAGAAAAAACAAACAAAACAAACAAAACTGTTATGAGAGAAAAGGAAGAAATTCCCTGTCATAATATGCCTCATTCCAAGAAAAGGTGGAAACACCCTTGGACGAGAAGCTAACTGTGGAAAAGGTGGTAACACCTCACAGTTCAGGAGAGCTGACTCACCAATAGAACCTCTTCTAGCAAGTAATTTGAAGCCACCTCCCTTAGTGCGTTGTCTCTACAATATCAATCCGTTTGCCCTTCTTAACAGACGACTCTTCTTACACATCATTGAGGTATGAGATTTGTAGGCTGCCTCCCTGGGTACGCCTCCTCCTTAAGATCCTGACGCCAACAACATCCGACATGATCTTCATCACCAACCCCTTGAGTGATGTGAGCCTTCATCCTAACAGGATGGGGACGTGAGTATGGGCTGCCCTATGTATCTAACAGAGCGTGAGACGGAGGGTGGGGTGAGTGACCAGTCTTTCCCCTTAAATCAAATGAGAGGTGAGATGTGTGAATAAAGTGTTGCATGCACGGGATGGGCCTCTCAATGCACAATGCATGATCTGTTTCTGTGCACTGCACCCTAAGGCTCCCTGGCCTTCCTTCTTACACTGTATGCCAGCACAGGGCGGGATACACATTTGCCCCATCAAATGCGCACAAGGGATACAACCTTTGCACAAGTGACAGTGAGGATTACATCAATGGGTTTCAGGAAAGGGCTGCCCTCTGTATCTTTCAACAGAGCGTGAGACAGAGGGTGGGCTGAGTGTGACTGGTGTTTCTTCAATCAATTACCAAGAGGTGATGATTGAGAGACGTTACGACCTTTGGAGTCAGGTACGTTTCCATTTTCCTATACACCCACGGGCTGGGTTTCTGCCATAAGCACAGGACACATCATTCTACTCTATACACTGCACCATAAGGCTCCCTGGCCTTTCTCCTTACACCTATGCCAGACGGGTTGGACGCACTGATGCACCATCAATTGTGCACCCTGGCATACTCCCTCTGCATCACTCTTTTATCAATTCCTAAACTAGGTGTGAGCTATGGGTTTCATTTTGATCTCCTCGAGTGATATTAGTTATGGGGTGAGTGACTGTTCTTTCAATCCATTTGAGTGATCGTGAGTTGAGTGCCATATCTCTCACCATTGACGAATTTCCTGTGATTCCTTCAACCAGCTACCTCCTTGGGTGCTGCCCCGTGATCCCTGCCACGAAGGTCGAAGAATGTGTGCTGTGACGATACCTTGTTACCTCCTGCAACCGACGACGCCTCCAGTTGCAACCTCGATAGTCGACATTCCTTTTCGGCAATATGGGCCAAGTTTTTCTAACCCTACAACTTCTGTTTTTAAGTGCTGGTTATGTTTTAAGTGTGGGGATGTTTGTGGTTGGTCTGATGTGAGATACCACGTCCTTGATGTTTGGTTCATCCTTCCTGTTAAGGTCTTAAGTGTGGGGGTGCGTCCCTGCACGTCCATGTTGCATACCCCCATGCATACACCCTATTCTAATCATGCATCTATGCTGTGATTTCATTTTATCCTGATGGGGTCCCTTCCCTACCCTTTCATTCTATTTCACCTTGTCCTAGGGGTTGTTCCTTGACCGTTTGCCCTTATTCTTGGTTTTATGCTTATTTCATGCGAATGGACCTTACGTTCACCGAAAACTCAATCCAACCTTACACCCTGTCCGTCCTTTTGAACTGCCTATTTTTCCCTTTTACTAACTCCTGTTCTGATAGACGATTCTCAAGTTATTAATTTTCGAAGTAATTCCCATAAATTGGACAATTTTCCTTTTGAATGCGTCTTTATTTCTTCGGAACCCTGATCTGATGAGTCAAGCCTGTCCTACCCCTTTCCCCTGACATTTTTCCTTTTTGCTCCGTGTCATTTTGATGCACGGTTCCTCCGTTATTAATTTTTGTGGGTTTTCAGACCTTTTTCGTGCCTATTTTTCACATTTTTCCATGTGAACCTGCCGATTTTCACCGGAATTCCAGTTTGATTTGACAGTCGTGTCCTGCCAGCCTTTCCCCCACCTTTTCCTTTTTCCTCCCCCCTTTTTCGACTGTCATATTTTTAGTTATTAATTTTTCAGAGTGTTTTTAATGCATTTTTCGTGTTTTTTCCATGTGAACCCTTTCTAATTTTTTCCAAACGGCGCTTTGATGTGCCAGTCCTGTGAATTCCTTTTTTTTGGATATTTTTCCTTTTTATCGCCTGCTATTCCGATGCCCGATTTTTCCCATATTAATTTACGAGTCCATTTTCGAGCCCATTTTTGGGGTTTTTCCCATGTGAACGCGTCCTATCTCGATCGGAACTGTGTTTTGACGTGATAGACACATTGTTCTGCACACTTTTTCGTCTTTCCACACTTCGTTCCGATACGCGGATTTTCCGATATTAATACCCGTATGCGTTTTCAAGTTTATTTTTTTGTGTTTTTCCGATGTGAACACCCTGATTTTGTCCCGGAACCGGTGTTGCATATTTCCAACATTTTTTCCTCATCCCCCGGCCCATTTTTTCTTTTTACGGATTTTTGATCCGACAAATGGTTTGGCTTTTATTAATTTTTTTTTATTTTTCCCGTTAACTGTGTTTCTCGCCTCGCGTGTGAACGCGCCTATTTTTGGTTTTACGCGCCTCGGGACGCTCCCGTGGTGTCCATGGCCTGTCCCTGCCCGTTTGAACCCGTTATTGCAAATTTTTTTACCCCTGCCCGCGCATGCGCACGGGCCAGGGATGTGTTCGTTTCTTATTTATTCATTATTTAATATCACAAGATAATTTTTTTAAACAAAAAACAAAAAATAAAAATAAATAATAATAATAATAATAATATCTCACTTAAAAACCAAAAAAAAAGAAAGAAGAAGAGAAAAAAAAGAGAACCACAAAAACACACACATACACATACCAAGGAAAATCCATACACATACACACACACACACACACACACATATATATATATATATATAAGAAAACAATAAAAAAACAAAAATGCTGCAAAAGAAAAGAAAAAAAAGAGAAAAAGAAAACCTACGTACCTGTACTTGTTCGCTGCTCCTCTCCCCTTCCTCCTCTCCTGCTTCTCCTTCTTCTTCTTCTTCTTCTTCTTTTTCTTCTTCTTCTTCTTTTTCTTCTTCTTTTCCTCCTCCTTCTCTCCACCTCTTCCCTACTCCCCTCCCCTTTCCCCTCTCTTTCCCCTCCCTCCTCCTCCTCCTAATCCTCCTCCCCATTCTCCTTCTCCTCCTTTTTCTTTCTCTCCCTCCTACCCTGCTCGTTGACAGCACCCCGCTGTTCGCCCACTGTCGCCATCCGCCTTCAATGCCACCCCGCTGGGACCCGCCACCACCTTATTGAGGCGTGATGCCACATACTGCCGGGACCTGCCGCCACCCTCCCATTGCGACCGCCGCCTCATGATTGGTCCCCGCCACCTGGTGTCGCCTTAGCCGCCCGTCTCCTGCCTGTGGCACCACAGGCCGCCACCTAGTGCAGCGCACTGCCACCGCCGCCGAAGCGGCCTCCTCCTCCTCCAGCCACCCGCGCCGCCACCGCCACCGCTGAAGCGACCTCCTCCTCCCCCTCCCCCTCCTCCGCCTCCTCCTCCTCCCCCCCTCCTCCTCCCCCTCCTCCTCCTCCTCCTCCTTCTCCTCCTCCTCCTCCTCCTCCTCCTCCTCCTCCTCCTCCTCCTCCTCCTCCTCCTCCTACCTAACTACCCTTACATGTTAGGATTAATTAACCCTAAGCTAGTTAATTAACCCTAAGCTAGTTAATTAACCCTAATCTAGTTAATTAATCCTAATCTAGTTAATCTAACCTTAGTTTAGTTAAACTAACCCTAATCTAGTTAATCTAACCTTAATCTAGTTCCATTGAGCTTAGTCTAGTTAACCTAACCTCAGGTTAGTCCCCACCCTACTAACTAACCCTAGGTTAGTTAGTCTAACCTAGGTTAGTTAGAATCTGACTTAGCCTAACCTAACTAACCTAGACTCACCCAGACTAACCTAACCTGATTTGACTTAGCCTAACCTAACTAACCTAAACTAACCGAGACTACTCTAATCCCCCTTGATTAACCTGACTTGACTTAGTCTGACTTACCTAATTTAACCAGACTAACAGGACTTAGTTGACTTGATTTGACCCTCCTTACTCAACTAACCTGATTTCCATGATTTAATTGACTTAGTTCATTTCTAAATTCATTTCAACTCAAAAAAAATTTAGAAAAAATTCTAAAAATTTCCCTATATTTTTGCAAATTTTTGGAAAATTTGTCGGGTGGAAATTTCCACCATCAAAATTACAAAAAATTAAATATTTGACAATTTATTTCAAAATTACCTAAAAATACAAACAAATTAATTTAAAATTAGTAAAAAATACAAACAAAATCTAGAAAATTCTACCCACCCCCTGACCTTTTTCCACTCATTTTCCCCTTTAAACTATTTTCATACAAGGCACCAATATTTTTTAAAAAAAATAGATTAAACATAAAAATCCAAATCTTCTTTTCCTAATATAAATTGTGGATATTTCCTAAATGGCTGATATTTTATTTTTTCCTTCATCACATATCCATATTTAATTATTCTTCCTTTTGAAAAAAAACAAAAATACCTACATACCATTTATTAACAAACACAAAACAAACAAACCAAAATACATAATAACATAAATTAACCCAACCACACTATAAAACCAAAACAAGTACACCTAAAATATCACCCCTACACACTCCAAACTTAAAATTTTAAAAAAATTAACAAAAAAAATAAAAATACAAATACAAATACATTACAAATTATCCAACCCACTAAGGTGTTGTCTTTGTTATTGAGTCAGTGGTCTTTGATTTTGTTTGACTGGATTCATTGCTTTTGGGTGACTCTTCTGTGCGTCTTCAGGTCTTGTATACACACTCCTTCCAGGTATTTAGTTTGTGAGCTTTATTTATATTCATTTCTCCCTTAATCACAATTAATTGTTAAAATGAACTATTTATTCACCCACATTTTCCACGCGCATTCGCGCTAAACACACAATTTCATAATTTAACAATCAACCAGTCGTTCACTTTGCACGCGC
>NC_141139.1:83283479-83285979 GCF_053477565.2 Lygodium microphyllum | reverse complement strand
AGAGCCCGGACGGTCATTCTCGTGCTTGTTCCCCTAGATTTACCTTAATGTCACATTCCATATTTATGACCTTAACGTGACATTAAATGTCACTTTTAATGTCACATTAATGTCACATTCAATGAAAGATGATTCGGACCACACAGAGAGAAACGATGAACAAAATCCTGAGCACGAGTGCCTATTCTCCTCCCAACCACGCCAGATAAGTGCTGGCACCTCTCTCCTCGTTTCCTCTGCCAGCCGTCAACTTTTCTTGAGTCCTACTATTCTTGGACTCTCTTACTCTCTAGGCTCCCCTTAACCCCGTTCGGGCGCCCAAGAGCCCGGACGGTCATTCTCGTGCTTGTTCCCCTAGATTTACCTTAATGTCACATTAAATGTCACTTTAATGTCACATTCCATATTTATGACCTTAACGTGACATTAAATGTCACTTTTAATGTCACATTAATGTCACATTTCCTTCCCCTTAAGAATCGGTTTCATCCTCGAAAATGATACTTGGAAGGTCTAACTGTAAATCAGGAAACCTTTTCTTTAAAGTACTTACTCGCTCCCATGTTGAGCTTTCTTCTGAACAATCTTTCCACTTAACCAAACATTCTTGATAAATAGTATTCCTCGTTCGTCTATTACGAACATTTAATATTTTTTCTAGTTCATGTGGATTAGATTGGTCATAGAATAACTCCTCAATATCGTCATTTAATATTAGATTATCCAAATCACCCAGCTTCTTCCTTAATTTACTTACATGAAAAACTGGATGTATTTTACTACCAGCAGGTAGTTGGAGCTTGTAAGCCAATTCTCCCACCCTTTTAAGTATTATGAAAGGACCACAATACCTTGGTGAAAGCTTTGGACAGTGTCCCTTTTTCATAGTTTTAGTTTGTTCAGGCACCTTAAGATAGACCAATTCTCCTTCTTCAAAGGAGATGTCTCTTCGGTGAGGATCTGCATATGCTCTAGCTCGATTTTGAGCTTTTTTAATATTTTCTTGAGCAAATTTTAACATACTATTCATATCCTCCAAAAAGTCTTTAGCTGCCTGAACCTTTTCCTTATGCAGTCCTACTGCAAAAGGAGCTCTGGGCTGAAACCCATACATTAACATAAATGGACTATATCCAGTGGAAGAGTGCTTGGCACTGTTATATGCAAACTCTGCTATCGGTAAATACTCTTCCCAATTAGTTTGCCTTTTACTTACATATGCCCTAAGCATATCTTCAAGAATTTGGTTAACCCTTTCAGTTTGCCCATCTGTTTGCGGGTGATCCGCCGTACTCATGCTAAGTTTAGTATCCAATTTCCTAAATACCGCACGCCAAAAATGGCTATCAAATTTTCTATCCCGATCAGAAACTATATTTTCCGGAAGGCCATACAATCGGTATATGTTCTCTATGAACAATCTAGCCAATTCTGGTGTTTTAACATCAGTTGAAGTTGGAATGAACCTAGCCATTTTGGTTAACCTATCCACAATCACCCACACAGAGTCGTGCCCCCTCTGTGTTCTAGGTAAAGCAACAATAAAGTCCATGGAGATACTCTCCCATTTCCCCTAAGGAATTACTAATGGATGGAGAAGTCCTCCCATTTTTAATCTTTCAGCTTTATTAACCTGGCATTTATTACATTTGACCACATAGTCAAGGACGTCCTTATTCATTCCAGGCCAATAGAACTGCCTTTTAATAAGACTATAAGTCTTATTAACTCCTAGATGTCCCGCACTAGGGGTATCATGACACTCAAAGAGTATCTGGCGCCTTATTTCTATATCTTTCAGGACACATACCCTACCCTTGTAGAGTAAATAACCATTATCAATGGTAAAATTCTTCCACTTGAATCCAGTTTGAGCAACCCCTGATGCTCCATTTCCTTGTTGAACATCCTCAGATATTCCTTCCTCAGTAGAAGCACTTTCATTTGAATCCCCATTTTTTATGGCTTCCCATATATTGGAATATGCCGGATCAACCTGGCATTTCCCTTTTAAAGATTCAAGCAAGTGAAAAGTAAATTGAGTAAAACTCAATTCATTAATGATGGGCATTCTGCTGAGTGCATCAGCTACAATATTATATTTTCCTTTTCTATATCTTATCTCATAGTCGAACTCTTGGAGGAGTTCGGCCCATCTGGCTTTACGCCCGTGTAAATCCGGTTGATCATTAAGCCACTTAATGCTTTCATGATCCGATAAAATTAAAAGTTTGGCACCATACAAATAGTGCCTCCATTTCTTCATTGCATGTACTATTGCATACAGCTCCCTCTCATAAACAGAGTAGTTCTGTTTTGCACGATCTAATTTTTTGCTTTCAAAAGCAACTGGTCGACCTTCTTGTAATAAGACCGTGCCTATCGCCTTATCACTGGCATCAGCTTCAACCACAAATGGTTTATTGGGATCCACTATTAATAATACTGGAGCTGTAGCAATAGCTACCTTAAGTTTTTGAAAACTTTCATTTTGATCTGT